>NW_027095469.1:0-193539 GCF_036850765.1 Saccopteryx bilineata | reverse complement strand
TTGTTGTTTTTGAGATATTTTCCTAGCACTTCTCCTATAAGAATACTTTTTTTATAAAAAAAAAGCTGTTAAAATTCAACATACTTGTCTAATCAAAGCACATCCTATTTTACAATACACGAAGTTGATTTATGTAAAAGAAGTTCAAAGGACAGAAGTTAAAAGACTAGAATGGGAAGTCATTGAGTGCACGGACATGAGTTCCTAGCACAGTGCCTGGTATATGATGGGCACTTTCAAATGCTTTATGAAAGCATGGCGGGAAGTAAAAAAGAAAAATAAGTTGAAACGAGAGATTTTCAGAAAACAAACCTGTAAGGATACACACAACCTTTACATAAATGGCAAATTGGGCCCTGGCCGGTTGGCTCAGCGGTAGAGTGTTGGCCTGGCGTGCAGGGGACCCGGGTTCGATTCCCAGCCAGGGCACATAGGAGAAGCGCCTATTTGCTTCTCCACCCCCCTTCCTCTCTGTCTCTCCCTTCCCCTCCTGCATCCAAGGCTCCATTGGAGCAAGGATGGCATGGGCGCTGGGGATGGCTCCTTGGCCTCTGCCCTAGGCACTAGTGTGGCTCTGGTCGCGGCAGAGCAACACCCGGGAGGGGCAGAGCATTGCGCCCTTTTGGGCAGAGCATCACTCCTGGTGGGCGTGCCAGGTGGATCTTGGTCGGGTGCATGCGGGAATCTGTCTGCCTGACTCTCCCTGTTTCCAGCTTTAGAAAAAAAATATTAATACAAAAAATGGCAAATTGGAATCAACGTTTATAGAAAATGCTCTGTACCAAACTATTCCTTTGGACGTATACTGAGGCTTGATTCCCAAGATGCACACCAGGTGGCAGAATAGAAGCACATGTAACAGAGACAATTATTGTATGTGCTATGGAGCAAGTTCCAGCCAAAATCAAAGGATTGAATTGATACCAAGAATAATTATTACTTTCACGACAATTAACGTTGAAAGAAGTAGTAGCTGTAACTAGAAATTCATTGTATTTACAAGTTATAAAACTTTCTTATAGATAGCCTTGGTTTCAACATTGATAGATAACACACATCACTCAACTGATGTATTTATTCAGAGAACTGATCTGAGCTGTTATTCCCAAGGTGCACAAGAAGTGGCAGCAGGGAAGCGCACTTGGAAAACATTTACCAGAGATAAACCTGTATGTTCTTTCAAGCAAGTTTCTACTACCTCCAAACTTAGAAATGACGTAAAGCATGTTTCTTGTTGTCCTCACACTTAATATAGTAAACAGTAATACAAATTAACTAAAAATCCCTTTTTTGAAGGTAAGGAAATTAACTCCTATATAACCTCTTTCCGCTCAAAATCACAATTCAAGTTGCAAAATACCTCAAAATTAATGGAAATAAAAACTACATAAGGAAACCTATAGAAAAATGGAGTGATGAATCAATTTATGAGCAAGAAAACCTTAAAACACACAGCCTGTCCACCCATACTAAGAACCAGGATACTAAATAAAATCCAGAGAAAGTAAAAGAAAATTGTTCACAGGGTGAGCAGGCGATGGTGCAGTTGTTAGAGCAATTGACTGGAATGTGGTGGACTCAGGTTTGAGATCCTAAGGGTGCCATTTTCAGCTTGGGCTCATGTGGTTTGAGCAAAGATCACCATCTTGAGCCCAAGGTTACTGACTATAGCAAGCGGTCACTCTATGAGATACATCCCCCTGGTCAAGGCACATATTAGAAAGGAGCCAAAAAATAATAAGTGGTCACAATTTAAAACTGATGATTGATCTGTGACCTGGCACATAATAAGAACTCTCTCTCTCTGTCTGTCTGTCCCTTTATGTCTTTCCCTCTGACTCTCTCCCTGTGTCTGGAGAAAAAAAAGAAAAAAAAAGAAATGTTCACAGAGACATTTGGTGGGTGTATATTATATTGTCCCATGAATGAGACTCATCTTTTTTGAAAAATGTGGGGTTAGAAAACTGCGTGCATCTTATACAGTGGTTGTAGAATTTTTTACTTGCATTTCTCGTTTATTCATTTGCTCTCATTTACTCAAACTTTGAGACCCCCAAATAAGGTGCGTCTTATACAGGGAAGCTTATTATACATGGGGAAATATGGTACTTTACAACCTTACCCTTTATTTCCTATTGGGATGAGATTTAGAAAAACATAATTCATTCTTTCATGCAATTTAAGCTGCAAAAACAACAACAAAAAAACCATTCTCATTTTTCTTTTATATATTTATTTATGTTAGAGGTAGAATTAAGGGTGGAAAAGACAGATAGACAGTCAGAAACATCAATCTCTTTTTGTATGTGCCTTGACAACGAAGCAAACCTATTATATTAGCGTATGGGTGTGATACTTTAACTACTGAGCTCTCTGGTGACAACAAGCCATTTTCTTTTGGTGAAAAAATTTACTAGAGAAAACCAGAGGTAATTAAAAAAAATGATAATTTAGTCTGTTGTGGTGACAACACCAGAAGACTTTATTTACTCTTAAAATTCAAGGGCATAATCAGTATTTCTAATTGTTTAGCACAAAGTGACCCCTTTCCTAACATGCACTTTCCCTTGTGCTGTGGCAGCAATCCAGACTGAGAGACTTCCTAAGCTTTGGACATCATTAATTCAACTGAGCATTGGTCACTACATAGAAGCTAGGTTCTTTTGCTCAGAGAACACCTCCCAGGGTCTTTTTTTCATTATTTCTATATTTTCTCCATTTTATTCCTGAGAACACTCGTTGCTGAAAAACCGAGACTTATTTCTCAGCTCTGCCTACTGAGAAACTGATATACTGAACCTCACCACAATAAATTTTAACTGACACCAAATATATTGCACTACCAAATTAAGGGTTTGTTAAAATTATGTTTATTTTATTTATGTATATATTTCTTTTCTGTCTACCCCATTACAGTGTAGTATTTATAAAGACAGAAAGTGAGATTGTCTCATTCACTATAGCAACCAGTGTCACCTAAAGTCCCTGGCAATTAATCAAATACGATAAGGGTTTCCTGAATGAACAAATAAATAGTGATTTGCTTATGTACACAGATATCCACCAGTCACAGACACAGTTGACACAGAGAGATATGCTCATGTGCAATGCACATTTATGCACACAGATGTACACACACCCAATGTACCTGAGTATATATACATACAGAAATATAATACGTACACAAAGAATAAGGAAAGAAAATGTCTTAATATTAACAGTAGATATATGTGTATGAAAATTTATTGTTGTTGTTTTTGAGATCATATTTCTGGCACTTTTCCTATAAGAATACTTTTTTATAATAAAAAAGCTGTTAAAATTCAACATACTTGTCTAATCAAAGCACATCCTATTTTACAATACACAAAGTTGATTTATGTAAAAGAAGTTCAAAAGACAAAAGTTAAGAGAGTAGAAAGAGAAGTCCTTGAGTGCACGAACATGAGTTCCTAGAACAACCTGGTATATGATGGGCACTTCCAAAGTTTTTTTAAAGCATGGCTGGAAGGAAAGTAGAAAAAGAATATGAATAGAGAGTTTTTCTGAAAAAAAAAACAACTAAGGATACACAAAACCTTTATACAAACTGTTAATTGAAATCAAAGTTTATAGAAAATGCTCTGTACCAAACTATTTTTTTGGACCTGTACTGAGGTTTGATTCCCAAGATGCACACGAGGTGGCAGCAGAGAAGCACATGTAACAGAGACCATTATTGTATGTGCTATGAAGCAAGTTCCAGCTAAAATCAGAAGATTGAAATGATACAAGAATAATTCCTGCTTTCACTACAATTAACGTTGAAAGAAGTAGTAGCTGTAATTAGAAATTCGGTATATTTCCAAGTTATAAAACTTTCTTATAGATAGCCTTGGATTCAATTATGATAGATAACACACAGCACCCATCTGATGTATTTATCCCGATGAACTGATCTGAGCTGTTATTCCCAAGGTGTACACGATGTGGCAGCAGGGAAGCGCACTTGGAAAACATTTACCACAGAAAATCCTTTATGTTCTTTCAAGCAAGTTTCTACGACCTCTAACCTTAGAAATGATATAAAGCATGTTTCTTGTTGTCCTCACACTTAATATAGTAAACAGTAATACAAATTAACTAAAAATCCCCTTTTTGAAGGTAAGGAAATTAACTCCTAAATAACTTCTTTCTGCTCAAAATAACAATTCAAGTTGCAAAATACCTTAAAATTAATGGAAATAAAAACTACATAAGTAAACCTATAGAAAAATGGAATGATGAATCTATTTTAGGGCCAGAAACCTTAAAACACACAACCTTTCCACCAGTACTAAGAACCAGGATAGTAAATAAAATCCAGAGAAATTAAAGGAAAAATATTCACAGCGTGAGCAGGCGATGCTGCAGTGGTTAGAGCAATTGACTGGAATGTGGTGGACTCAGGTTTGAGATCCCAAGGGTGCTATCTTGAGAGTGGGCTCATGTGGTTTCAGCAAAGCTCACCATCTTGAGCCCAGGGTCGCTGTCTAGAGCAAGCGGTCACTCTATGAGATATAGCCCCCTGGTCAAGGCTCATATGAGACAGGAGCCAATGAACAAATAAGGGGTCACAATGAAAAACTGATGATTGATCTGTGACTTGGCACATAATAAGAACTCTCTCTCTCTCTGGCTGTCCCTATCCATCACTATATCTCATTCTCTCCCTGTCTCTGGAAAAAAAAAAGAAAAAAATTAATGTTCACAGAGACATTTGGGGGGTGTATATCATATTTTCCCATGAATAAGACTCATCGTTTTGAAAAATTGGGGGTTAGAAAACTGGGTTCGTATTGTACAGTGGTTGTAGAATTTTTTACTTGCATTTCTCGTTTATTCGCTTTTGCTGTCACTTACTCAAACTTTGAGCATTCCAAATAAGGTGCGTCTTATACATGGAACCTTCTCATACATGGGGAAATATGGTACTTTACAACCTTACCATTTATTTCCTCTTGGGGTGAGGTTTTGTAAAACATAATTCATTCTTCTATGCAATTTAAGCTGCAAAAACAACAAAAAAAGCCATTCTCATTTTGTTTTATATGTTTATTTATGTTAGAGGCAGGATAAAGGGGGGAAAAGACAGACAGACAGTCAGAAACATCAATCTGTTTTGTGTGTGCTTTTACTCAGGAGCAAACCTATAATATTAGCGTTTAAGTATGATGCTTTAACTACAGAGTTCTCTGAACAGAGCAAGCCATTTTCTTTTGGTGAATAAATTTACTAGAGAAACCCAGAGGTAATTAAATATAAAATAAAAATCTAGTCTGTTGTTGTGCCAACACCAGAAGACTTTTATTTGTTCTTGAAATTCAAGGGCATAATCAGTATTTCTAATTGTTTAGCACAAAGTGACCCCTTTCCTAACATGCACTTTCTCTTGTGCCGTGGCAGCAATTCAAACTGAGAGACCTCCTAAGCTTTGGACATTATTAATCTAACTGAGCATTGGTCACTACATAGAAGCTAGTTTCTTTTGCTCACAGAACACCTCCCAGGGTCTTTGTTTCATAACCTCAACATTATCTCCGTTTTATACCTGAGAACACACATTGCTGAAAAACTGAGACTTATGTCTCAGCTCTGCCTTCTGAGAAACTGATATACTGAAACTCACCACAATAAATCATAACTGACACCAAAGATATTACACTGCCTAATTAAGTGTTTATTAAACTTATGTTTATTTTATTTATGTATATTTTTCTCTTTCTGTCTACCCCATTACATTGCAGTATTTATAAAGACAGAAAGTGAGCCTGTCTCATTCATTATAGGCACCAGTGATTAGCACAGTCCCTGGCAATTAATCATATACAATAATTGTTTTCTGAATGAATGAATAAATTGTCATTTCCATATGTACACAGATATCCAAAAATCACAGACACTGTTGTCACAGAGAGATATGCTCATGTGCAATGCACATTTATGCACACAGATGTACACACACCCAATGTACCTGAGTGAATATACGTAGAGAAATATAATACATACAATAGAATATGGAAAGAAAATGTCCTAATATTAACAGTAGATATGTCTGTATGAAAATTTGTTGTTGTTTTTTTTGAGATCATTCTTCTTGCACTTCTGCTATAAGAATACATTTTTTATAATAAAAAAGCTGTTAAAATTCAACATACATGTCAAATCAAAGCACATCATAGTTTACAGTACACGAAGATGATTTATGTAAAAGTAGTTCAATAGACAAATGTTAAGACAGTAGAATGGGAAGTCATTCAGTTTAGGGACCTGAATTCTTAGCACAATGCCCGGTATATCATGGGCACTTTCAAAGGCTTTATGAAAGCATGGCTGTAAATAAAAAATAAAAATAATTGGAACCGAAAGATTTTCAGAAAACAAACCACTAAGGATATACAAAACTTTTACAGAAACAGCAAATTGGAATCAACGTTTATAGAAAATGCTCTGCACCAACCTAATCCTGTGGACCTGTATTGAGGCTTGAGTCCCAAAATTCCCACGAGGTGGCAGCAGAGAAGCACATATAACAGAGACCATTATTGTTTATGCTATGGAGCAAGTACCAGCCAAAATCAGAGGATTGATATGATACCATGAAAAATTCTTGCTTTCACGACAATTAACGTTGAAAGAAGTAGTAGCTGTAACTAGAAATTTGTTATATTTACAAGTTATAAAACTTTCTTATAGATAGCCTTGGATTCAACATTGATAGAAAACCCACAACACCCAACTGATGTATTTATCCAGTTGAACTGATCTGAGCTGTTATTCCTAAGGTGCACATGAGGCGGCAGCAGGGAAGCACACTTGGAAAACATTTACCACAGATAATCCCGTATGTTCTTTCAAGCAAGGTTCTAGTACCTCTAACCTTAGAAATGATATAAAGCATGTTTCTTGTTTTCATCACACTTAATATAGAAAACAGTAATACAAATTAACTAAAAATCCCTTTTTTGAAGATAAGAAAATTAACTCCTAAATAACATCTTTCCGCTCAAAATCACAATTCAAGGTGCAAAATACCTTAAAATTAATGGAAATAAAAACTACCTAAGGAAACCTAAAGAAAAATGTAGTGATGAATCTATTTTAGGGCAAGTAAACCTTAGAACACACAGTCTTTTCACCCATACTAATAACCAGGATACTAAATAAAATCCAGAGAAAGTAAAAGAAAAATGTTCACAGCGTGAGCAGGCGATGCTGCAGTGGTTAGAGCAATTGACTGGAATGTGATGGACTTAGGTTTGAGATCCCAAGGGTGCTATCTTGAGCGTGGGTTCATGTAGTTTGAGCAAAGCTCACCATCCTGAGCTCAAGGTCACTGTCTAGAGCAAGCGGTCACTCTATGAGATATAGCCCCCTGGTCAAAGCACATATGAGACAGGAGCCAATGAAAAAATAAGGGGTCAAAACGAAAAACTGATGATTGATCTGAGACCTGGCACATAATAAGAACTCTCTCTCTGTCTGTCTGTCCCTATCTATTCTTCCCTCTGACTCTCTCCCTGTCTCTAGAAAAAAGAAAGAAAAAAAGAAATGTTCACAGAGACATTTGGTGGGTGTATATCATATTTTACCATGAATAAGTCTCATTGTTTTGAAAAATGTGGGGTTAGAAAACTGGGCTCGTCTTATACAGTGGTTGTAGAATTTTTTACTTGCATTTCTCGTTTATTCGCTTTTGCTATCATTTATTAAAACTTTTAGCCCCTCACATAAGGTACGTCTTATACAGGGAAGCTTCTTATACATGGGGAAATATGGTACTTTACAACCGTACCATTTATTTCCTCTTGGGGTAAGATTTTGTAAAATATAATTCATTCTTCTATGCAATTTAAACTGCAAAACAAACAACAAAAAAGCCATTCACATTTATCTTTTGTATATTTATTCATATTAGAGGCAGAATAAAGGAGGGAAAAGACAAACAGACAGTCAGAAACATCAATATCTTTTGTATGTGCCTTCACACAGGGCCAAACCTATGATATTAGCATATGGGTGTCATGCTTTAACTACTGAGCTCTCTGGTGAGAGCAACCATTTTCTTTTGGTGAATAAATTTACTAGAGAAAACCAGAGGTAATTAAAAAATAAAATGATAATCTAGTCTGTTGTGGTGTCAACACCAGAAGACTTTTATTTGCTCATGAAATTCAAAGGCATAATCAGTATTTCTAATTGTTTAGTACAAAATGACCCCTTTCCTAACATGCATTTTCTCTTATGATGGGGCAGCAATTCAGACTGAGAGATCTCCTAAGCTTTGGACATCATTAATTCAACTGAGCATTGGTCACTACATGGAAGCTAGTTTCTTTTGCTCACAGAACACCTCCCAGGGTCTTTGTTTCATTACTTCAACATTTTCTTCGTTTATACCTGAGAACATGCATTGCTGAAAAACCGAAACTTATGTCTCAGCTCTGTCTTCTGAGAAACTGAAATACTGAACCTCACCACAATAAATCATAACTGACACCAAAGATATTGCACTACCAAATTAAGTGCTTGTTAAACTTATGTTTATTTTATTTATGTATATTTTTCTCTTTCTGTCTACCCCATTAGAGTGCAGTATTTATAAAGACAGAAATTGAGACTGTCTCATTCACTATAGGCAACCAGTGTTGAGCACAGTCCCTGGCAATTAATCATATACAATACAAGTGTATTCTGAATGAATGAATAAATTGTTATTTGCATATGTACACAGATATCCACAAATAACAGACTCTGTTGACACAGAGAGATATGCTCACGTGCAATGCACATATATGCACACAGATATACACACACCCAATGTACCTGAGTATATATTCATAAAGAAATAAAATACATACACAAAGAATATGGAAAAAAAAGTCCTAATATTAAGAGTAGATATATCTGTATGAAAATTTGTTGTTGTTGTTTTTGAGATCATTTTTCTTGGACTTCTGTTATAAGAATACTTTTTTTATAATAAAAAATCTGTTAAAATTCAACATACTTGTCAAATCAAAGCACATCCTTTTTTACAATACACGAAGTTGATTTATGTAAAAGAAGTTCAAAAGAAAGAAGTTAAGAGAGTAGAATTGGAAGTCATTGAGTGAACAGACATGAGTTCATAGCACTGTGCCCGGTATATGATGGGCACTTTCAAAGATTTTATGAAAGCATGGCTGTAGGTAAAGAAGAAAAACAAGTTGAAACGAGAGTTTTTCAGAAAACAATCCACTAAGGGTACACAAAACATTTACAGAAATGGCAAATTGGAATCAACGTTTATAGAAAATGCTCTGTACCAGACTATTCCTTTGGACCTGTACTGAGGCTTGATTCCCAAGATTCCCACAAGGTGGCAGCAGAGAAGCACATGTAACAGAGACCATTATTGTATGTGCTATGGAGCAAGTTCCAGCCAAAATCAAAGGATTGAAATGATACCAAGTATCATTGTCGCTTTCACGACAATTAACGTTGAAAGAAATAGTAGCTGTAACTAGAAATTTGTTATATTTACAAGTTATGAAACTTCCTTATACATAGTCTTGGATTCAACTTTGATAGATAACGCACAACACACAACTGATGTATTTATCCAGATGAACTCATCTGAGCTGTTATTCCCAAGGTGCACATGAGGTGGCAGCAGGGAAGCACACTTGGAAAACATTTACCACAGATAATCCTGTATGTTTTTTTCAAGCAAATTTCTACTACCTCCAAACTTAGAAATAACGTAAAGCATGTTTCTTGTTGTCCTCACACTTAATATAGTAAACAAAGTAATACGAATTAACTAAAAATCCTTTTCCTGAATGTAAGGAAATTAACTCCTAAATAAACTTTTTCCGCTCTGAATCACAATTCAAGTTGCAAAATTCCTTAAAATTAATGGAAATAAAATCTACATAAGGAAACCTATGGAAAAATGTAGGGATGAATTTAGTTTAGGGCAAGAAAACCTTAAAGTACACTGCCTTTCCACCCATAGAGAGAACCAGGATACTAAATAAAATCCCGAGAAAGTAAAAGAAAAAAATGTTCACAGCCTGTGCAGGCGATTGCATCATAGTTAGAGGAATTGAATGTAATGTGTAGGACCCAGTTTGGAGATCCCAGGGGCGCCAGCTTGAGCGTGGGCTCAAGTGCCTGAGAAAAGCTCACTAGCTTGAGCCCAAGATCGTTGGCTCAAGCAAGTGGTCACTTTATGAGCTGTAGCCCCCCTGGTCAAGGCACATATGAGACAGGAGTAAATGAGAAAGTAAAGGGTCACAACAAAAAACTGATGATTGATCTGTGACCTGGCACATAATAAAAACTCTCTCCATTTTTGTCTGTCTGTCCCTATCTATCCCTCTCTCTGACGCTCTCCCTTTCTCTGCAATAAAAAAAAAGGAAAAAAGAAATGTTTACAGAAACATTTGGAGGGTTTGTACCATATTTTCCCATGAATAAGACTCACTTTTTTAAAAAAAATGTGGGGTTAGAAAACTGGGTGCGTCTTATACAGTGATTGTATTATTTTTCTTGCATTTCACATTTATTCACACTTGTTATCATTTATGCAAACTTTGAGCCCCGAAAGTAAGGTGCATCTTATACAGGGAGGCTTTTTATACATGAAGAAATATGGTACTTTACAAAGTTACCATTTATTTCCTCTTGGGGTGAGATTTTGATAAACATAATTCATTCTTCTATGCATTTTAAGCTGCAAATACAATAACAAAACAGCCATTTTTATATATTTTTATTTACTTATTCATGTGAAAGGGAGGATAAAGGGGGGAAAAGACAGACAGACAGTCAGAAACATCAATCTCTTTTGTATGTGCCTTGACCCAGGAGCATACCTATGACATTAGTGTATGGGTGTGATGCTTAATCTACTGAGCTCTCTGGTGAGAGCAAGCCATTGTCTAGTCTGCTGTGGACACAACACCAGAAGACTTTTCTGTGCTCTTGAAATTCAAGGGCATAATTAATATTTCGAATTGTTTAGCACAATATGACCCCTTTCCTAACATGCACTTTCTCTTGTGCCATAGTAGCAGTCCAGACTGAAAAACTTCCTAATTTAGGACATCATTAATTTAACTGAGCATTGGTCACCACAAACAAGCTAGGTTCTTTTGCTCACAGAAAACCTCCCAGGTTCTTTGTTTCATTACTTCTATATTTTCTCCGTTTTATACCTGAGAACACTCATTGCTGAAAAACCGAGACTTATGTCTCAGTTCTGCCTTCTGAGAAACTGATATACTGAACCTCACCACAATAAATCATAAATGACACCAAAGATATTACGCTACCAAATTCAGTGCTTGTTAATCTTACGATAATTTTATTTATGTATATTGTTCTCTGTTTACCCATTGATAGTGTCGTATTCATAAAGACAGAAAGTGAGTCTGTCTCATTCATTATAGGTAACCAATGTTGAACGCAGTGCCTGGCACATAAAGAAATAAAATATGTGTTTTCTGAATGAATGAACAAATAGTCATTTGCATACATACACAGATATCCACAAAAGACAGGCACTGTAGACACTCAGAGATACGCTCATATGCAATGCACATCTATGCCCACAGATGTACACACACCCAATGTACCTGAGTATATATACATACAGATATATAATAGGTACACAAAGAATATGGAAAGAAAATGTCCTAATATTAACAGTAGATATATCTATATGAAAATTTGTTGTTGTTTTTGAGATCATTTTTCTTGCACTTCTTCAAAAAGAATACTTTTTTTATAATAAAAAAGCTGTTAAGATTCAACATACTTCTCAACCCTAAGCACATCCTATTTTACAATACACGAAGTTGTTTTATATAAAAGAATTTCAAAAGACAGAAGTTAACATAGTAGAATCAGAAGTCATTGAGTTCAGGGACATGAGTTCCTAGCACAGTGCCTGGCATATGATGGGAACTTCCAAAGGCTTTATTAGAGCATGGCTGGAGGGAAGAAAATAAACAAGATGATACTGAAAATTTTCAGGAAACAAACCACAAAAGGATACACAAAATCTTTACAGAAACGGCAAATTGGAATCAATGTTCATAAAAAATTAACTCCACCAAACTATTCTTTTGGACGTGTACTGAGGCTTGATTCCCAAGACGCTCACGCGGTGGCCGCAGAGAAGCACATGTAACAGATTCCATTATTGTATGTGCTATGGAGCAAATTCCTGCCAACATTAGAGGATTGAAATGATACCCTCTATATTTTACTTTCACTACAATTAACGTTGAAAGTAGTAGCAAGCAGTAACTAGAAATTTTTTATATTTACATGTTATGAAACCTTCTTTTAGATAGCCTTGGATTCAACATTGATAGATAATGCACAACACCGAACTGATGTATTATTCCAGGTGAACTTATGTAAGCTATGATTTCCAAGGTGGACATGAGGTGGCAGCAGGGAAGTGTACCTTGGAAACATTTACCACAGATAATCCTGTATGTTCTTTAAGCAAGTTTCAACTACCTCTAACCTTAGAAATGATATAAAGCATGTTTCTTGTTATCATTACACTTAATATATTAAGAGTAATAGAAATTAACTAAAAATTCCTTTTTTGAACATAAGTAAATTCACTCTTAAATAATCCCTTTCCACTCAAAATCAAAATTCAAGTTGGAAATACCTTAAAATTAATGGAAATGAAATTTCCACTACATAATGAAACCTACGGAATAATGTAGTGATGAATATATTTTAGGGCAAGAAACCATAAAATACACAGCCATTCCACCCATACTAAGAACCAGGATACTACATAAAATTCCGTGAAAGTAAAAGAAAAAAATATTCACAGACTGAGCAGGCGATGGCACATTGGTTATAGCAATTGACTGGAATGTGGAGGACCCAGGTGTGATCCCAAGGGAGCCAGGTGAGCATGGGCTCATATCGTTTCAGTAAAGCTCACCAGATTGAGCCCAAGGTAGCTGGCTTGAGCAAGTGGTCACTCTATGAGCTGCATCCCCCTGGTCAAGGCACATATGAGACAGGAGTCAATGAACACGTAAGGTGTCACAACGAAACACTGATGATCGATGTGTGACCTGGCACATAATAAAAACTCTCCATTTCTGTCTGTCTGTCCCTATCTATCCCTCTATCTGACTCACTCCCGGACTCTGCAAAAAAAATGAATAAATAAAAAGAACAATGGAAATGTTCACAAAGGCATTTGAAGAATGTATACCATATTTCCCCATGTATAAGACTCATCTTTTAAAAAAAATGTGGAGTTAGAAAACTGGGTGCATCTTATACAATGGTTATAGTATTTTTTCTTTGCATTTCTCATTTACTCGCATTTGTTATCATTTACTCAAACTTTGAGCCTTCACAATAAGGTGTGTCTTATATAGGGAGGCTTCTTATACATGGGAAAATATAGTACTTTACAAAGTTACCATTTATTTCCTTTTGGGGTGAGATTTTGAATTACATAATTCATTCTTTCATGCAATTTAAGCTGCAAATAGAACAACAAAAAAGCCATTATCATTTTTTCTTTTATTTAATTATTCATATTAGAGGCAGGATAAAGGGGGGGAAAGATAGACAGACAGTCAGAAACATCAATCTCTTTCTGTATGTGCATTGACACAGGAGTAAACCTATGACATTAGTGTATGGGTGTAATGCTTTAAATACTGAGCTCTCTGGTGAGAGCATGCCATTGACTTTGGGGAAAAAATTTACTAGAGAAAAGCAGAGGTAATTAAAAAATAAAATGATAATTTAGTCTGCTGTGGTGAGAACACAAGAAGAGTTTTCTTTCTTCTTGAAATTCAGTGGCATAATCACTATTTCTAATTGCTTAGCACAAAGTGACCCCTTTCCTAACATGCACTTTCTTTTTTACCGTGGCAGCAGTCCAGACTGCGAGAACTCCTAAGCTTTGGACATCATTAACTTAACTGAACTTTTGTCACTACATACAAGCTAGGATTTTTAGCTCACAGAAAAACTCCCAGGGTTTTTGTTTCATTACTTCAACATTTCTCTGTTTTATACCTGAGAACACGCACTGTTGAAAAACTGAGAATTATGTCTCAGCTCTGCCTTCTGAGAAACTGATATACTGAACCTCACCACAATAAATCATAACTGACACCAAAGATATTGCACTACCAAATTCAGTGCTTGTTAAACTTATGATTATTTTATTTATGTATATTTTTCTATCTGTCTACCCTATGATAGTGTCGTATTCATAAAGACAGAAAGTGAGTTTGTCTCATTCATGATAGGCAACCAGTGTCAAGCACAGTCCCTGGCACATACTAGAAATACAATAAGCATTTCCTAAATGAATGAACAAATAGTAATTTGCATACATACACAGATATCCACAAATGACAGACACTATGGACACAGAGAGATATGCTCATGTGCAATGCACATCTATGCACAGAGATGTACACACACCCAATGTACCTGAGTATATATACATAGAGAAATATAATAGGTACACAAGGAATATGAAAAGAAATTGTACTATTATTAACAGTACACATATGTCTATGAAAATTTTTTTGTTGTTTTTGAGATCCTTTTTCTTATACTTCTGCAATAAGAATACCTTTTTTATAATAAATAGCTGATAAAATTCAACATACTAGTCAAATCAAAGTACATGCTATTTTACAATACAGTAAATAGATTTATATAAAAGTAGTTCAAAAGACAGAAGTTAAAAGAGTAGAATGGGAAGTCATTGAGTGCAGGGACATGAGTGTCTAGCACAGTGCCTGGTATAAGTTGGGAACTTTCAAAGGCTTAAAGAAATCATATTTGGAAGGAAAGAAGAAAAACAAGATGAACCAAGAGATTTTCAGGAAAAATCCCACTAAGGATACACAAAAACTTGACAGAAACTGCAAATTCGAATCAATGTTTATAGCAATGCTTTCTACCAAACTATTTCTTTGGACCTTTACTGAGGCATGATTTTCAAGATGCACACGAGGTGGCAGAAGAGAAGCACATGTAACAGAGAACATTAGTATATGTGCCATGGAGCAAGTTCCAGCCAAATTCAGAGGATTGAAATTATAACAAGTATATATCTTCCTATATCTGCAATTAACTTTGAAAGAGTTGGGAAGCAGTAACTAGAAATTCCTTATATTTACAAGTTATAAAAGCTCCTTTTAGATAGCCTTCATTTCAACATTAATGTACAACACCCAACTGATGCATTTTTCTAGGAAAATTTATCTGAGCTGTTATTCAAAAGCTGCACACGAGATGGCATCAAGGAACCGCACTTGGAAAACATTTACCACAGATTATCCTGTATGTTCTTTCAAGCAAATTTCAACTACCTCTAACCTTAGAAATAATATAAAGCATGTTACTTGTTGTCATTACACTTAATATAGTAAACAGTAATAGAAATTAACTAAAAATCCCTTTTTTGAAGGTAAGGAAAATCTCTCCTAAATAACACTCCCCTCAAAACTACAATTCCAGTTGCAAAATACCTTAAAATTAATGGAAATAAAAAGTACATAAGGAAAACTATGGAAAAAGGTAGTATGGAATATATTTTAGGGCAAGAAATCATTAAAACACATAACCTTTCCACCCATACTAAGAACCATGATACTAAATAAAATCTAGAAAAATAAAAGAAAAAAATGTTCACAGCCTGAGCAGGCGATGGCACAGTGGTAAGAGCATTTTACTGGAATGTGGAGGACTCTGGTTTCAGATCCCTAGGGACCCAGCTTGTGTGTGGGCTCATATGGTTTGAAAAATCTCACCAACTTGTGCCCAAGTTTGCTGGCTCAAGCAATCAGTCACTTGATCAGCTGTAGCTCCCTTGTTAAGGCACATGCGAGACCGGAGTCAATGAACACGTAAAGGGTCACAACAAAAAACTGATAATTGATTTTTGACCTGGAACATAATATAAACTCTCTCTATTTCTGTCTGTCTGTCTTTATCTATCCTACTCTCTGACTCTCTCCCTGTCTCTGTAAAAAAAAAAAAAAGAAAAAAAGAAAAAAAGAAATGTTCACAGAGACTTTTGGTGGGTGTATACCATATTTCCCCATGTATAAGACTCATCTTGTTTGAAAATGTGGCGTTAGAACACTGGGTTTGTCTTATAAAGTGGTTGTAATATTTTTGACTTACATTTTCCATTCATTCGCATTTGTTATGATTTTCTCGAAATACGTGCCCCAAAATTAAGGTGCGTCTTATACAGAGAGGCTTCTTATACATGGGGGACTCTGGGACTTTAAGACCTTACCATTTATTTCCTCTTGGGATGAGATTTAGAAAAATAAAACTCATTCTTCTCTACAATTTAAGTTTCAAAAACAACAACAAAAAAGCCTTTGTCATTTTTTCTTTTATTTAGTTATTCATGTTAGATGCAGGATAAAGGGGGGAAAATACAGACAGATAGTCAGAAACATCAATTTGTTTCTGTATGTGCCTTGACCTAGGAGCAAACCTATGACATTAGCGTATGTGTGTGATGCTTTAACTTCTAAGCTCTCTGGTGAGAGCAAGCCTTTGTCTCTTGGGTAAAAAAAATTTACTAGAAAAAACCAGAGAAATTAAAAAATAAAATGATAATCTGGTCTGCTGTGATGACCACACCAGAAGACTTTCTTTATGCTTGAAATTGAGGGGCATAATCACTATTACTAATTGTTTAGACAAAGTGACCCCTTTCCTAACATGGACATTCTCTTGTGCCATGGCAGCAGTCCAGACTAATAGAGCTCCTAAATTTTCGACATCAGAATTTATCTGAGCATTGGTCACCACATACAAGCTAAGTTATTTTGCTCACAGAATAAATCATAGGGTTTTTGTTTCATAACTTTTATATTTTCTTATTTTATACCTGAGAATACGCGTTGCTAAAAAACCGAGACTTATGTCTCAGCTCTGCCTTCTGAGAAACTGATACACTGAACCTCATCACAATAAATCATAACTGACACCAAAGATATTGCACTACCAAATTCAGTGCTTGATAAACTTATGATTATTTTATTTATGTATATTTTTTCTTTCTGTCACCCCATGAGAGTGTAGTATTCATAAAGAAAAAAAGTGAGTCTGTCTCACTTACTATTGGCAAACAGTGTCAAGCAGAGTGCCTGGCACATAATAGAAATACAATAAATGTTTCCTGAATGACAAATTAAATATTCATTTGCATACATACACAGATATGCACAAATGACAGACACTATGGACCCAGAGAGATATGCTCATGTGCAATTCACATCTATGCACACTGATGTAAACACAACCAATGTACCAGAGTATATATACACAGAGAAATATAAGAGGTACACAAAAAATATGGAAAGAAAAACTCCAATATTAATAGTAGATATATCTTTATGAAAATTTGTTGTTGTTCTTGTTTTTTAGATCATTTTTCTTGCACGCCTGCAATAAGAATTCATTTTTTATAATGAAAAAGCTGTTAAAATTAAATGTACTTGTCAAATCAAAGCACGTCCTATTTTACAATACACGAAGAAGATGTATGTAAAATAAGTTAAGGCCTGGGTGGATGGCTCAGTGGTAGAGCGCTGGCCATGCGTACAGAAGTCCAGGGTTTGATTTCTGACCAAGGCTTACAGGAGAAGTGCCCATCTTCTTTTCAACCCTTTGCCCTCTTCTTCCTGTGTGTCTCTCCCCTCCCCTCCCACAGCTTAGGCATCATTGGAGCAAAGATAAGACAGACACTGCAGTGGCTCTGGTCGCAACAGGGATACGACCCAGGGGTGCAGAGCATCTGCCTCTCATTGGCAGAGCTTCGCCCCCTAGCGGGCGTGCCAAGTGGATCTCGGTTGGGTGCATGCGGGAGTCTGTCTGAGTGTCTCTCTCGTTTCCAGCTTCAGAAAAATACAGAATAAAAAAGAAGTTAAAAAGACAGAAGTTAAAAGTATAGAAATGGAAGTCATTGAGTGCACGTACATGAGTTCAAGCACAGTGCCTGGTATATGATGGGCACTTTCAAAGGCTCTATGAAAGCATGGTTATAAAGAAAGGAGAAAAACAAGATGAACCGAGAGATTTTCAGAAAACAAACCACTAAGGATACATAAAATCTTTACAGAAACTGCAAATTAGAATCAAAGTTTATAGACAACGCTGTCAACCAAAATATTTCTTTGCACCAGTATTGAGGCATGATTCCCAAGATGCACATTAGGTGTCAGCAGAGAAGCACATGTAACAGAGACCATTATTGTATGTGCTATGGAGCAAGTTCCAGTAAACTTTAGAGGATTGAAATGATACCAATTATTTCTCTTGCTTTCACTACAATTAACGTTGAAAGAACTAGCAAGCAGTAATTAAAATTTATTTATATATGCAAGTTATAAATGTTTCTTTTAGATAACTTTGGACTCAACACTGATAGATAAACGACACATCCAACTGATGTATTTTTTCAGATGAACTGATCTGAGATGTTATTACAAATGTGCACACAAGGTTGAGTCAGGGAATCGCACTTGGAAAACATTTACCAAAGATAATCCTGTATGTTCTTTCAAGGAAGTTTCCACTACCTCTAACTTTAGAAATAATATAAAACATGTTTCTTGTTGTTATTACATTTAATATAGTAAGCAGTAATAGAAATTAACCAAAAATTCAATTTTTTGACGGTAAGGAAATTATTCCTAAGTAACCCCCCTCTCAAAATTACAATTCAGGATGCAAAACACCTTAATATTATTGGAAATAAAAACTACAAAAATAAATGTAGTGATCAATATATTTTATGGCAAGAAAACCTTAAAATACACAGCCTTTCTACCTATATTAAGAACCAGGATACTAAATAAAATCCAGAGAAAGTAAAAAAAAAATGTTCACAGACTCAGCAGGTGATTAGAGTGGTTAGAGTATTTGACTGGAATGCAGGGAACCCAGGTTTGAGATTCCAGGGTTGCCAGCTAGACCAAGGGCTCATATGATTTGAGCAAAGCTCACCAGCTTAAGCCCAAGGTCACTGGCTTAAGCAATCAGTCACTCGATCTGTTGTAGTCCCTTGGTCAAGTCACATATGAGACAGGAGTGCATGAACATGTAAGGGTTCAAAACGAAAAATTGATGATTGATCTGTGACCTGGCACATAATAAAAGCTCTGTCCATTTCTGTCTGTCTGTCCCTATCTATTTCTTTCTCAGACTCTCTCCCAGTCTCTGTAAAAAAAAAAGGAAAAAAATGTTCACAGAGACATTTGAAGGGTGTATACCATATTTCTCCATTTATAAGACTCATCTTTTTTGAAAAATGTTAGGTTAGAAAAATGCGTGCGTCTTATACAGTGGCAAACAGTGTCAAGCACAGTGCCTGGAATATAATAAAAATTCAATAAGTTTTTACTGGAAGAGTGAATAAATATTCATTTGCATATGTACACAATTATCCACAAATGACAGACACTATTGAAACAGAGAGGTATGCTCACGTGCAATTCACATCTATGCACACACTGGGTACACGCACTCAATGTACCTGATTACATATACATAGAGAAATATAATCGGCACACAAAGAATATGGAAAGAATATGACTAAAGTTAACAGTTGATATGTATGTATAAAATTTTTTTGGTTGGTTTTCTTATCATGTTTTTTGTACTTCTGCTACAAGAGTACCATTTTTTATAATAGAAAAGGTGTTAAAATTATATATACTTGTCAAATCAAAGCACATCATGTTTTACAATACATTAAGTAGATTTAAATGAAAGAAGTTCCAAAGACAGATGTAAAAATAGTAGAATGGGAAGGGACTGAGTGCAGAGACATGAGTTCTTAGCACAGTGCTTGGTATATGATGGGCACTTTCAAAGGCTTTATGAAAGCATGGCTGGAAGGAAAGAAGAAAAACAAGATGAAACGATAGACTCCCAGAAAAAAACCCACAAAGGCTAAACAAAAACATTACACAAAAGGCAAATTGGAATCCACGTTTGCAGACAATCCGCTCTACCATTCCTTTCCTTTGGATCTGTACTGAGGCGTGATTCCTAACATGCACACGAGGTGGCAGCAGAGAAGCACATGAAACAGAGACCATTATTGTATGTGCTATGAAGCAAGTCCCATCCAACTTCAGAGGATTGAAATGATATCAAGTATATCTCTTGCTTACACTACAGTTAATGTTGAAACAGGTAGCAAACGGTAACTAGAACTCCCTTATATTTACAAGTTATAAAAGTATCTTCTAGATAGTTTTGGATTCAACGTTGATAGATAACGCACAACACTCAACTACTGTATTTTTCAAGGTGAACTGCTCTGAGCTGTTATTCACAAGGTTCACACGAGGTGTCAGCAGAGTAGCGCATTGGGGAAACATTTACCGCAGACATTTCTGTATGTTCATTCAAGCAAGTTTTAACTACCTCAAAACTTTGAAATCATATAAAGCATGTTTCTTGTTGTCATTATACTTACTCTAGTAATCATTCATAAAAACTAACTAAAAAACCCTTTCTTTTTATTTTTTTCTCCTTTTTATATTATATATATATATTATTTTTTAAATTTTTCTGCAGCTGGAAACGGAGAGAGAGAGTCAGACAGACTCCCACATGTGTCCAACCAGAATCCACGCAGCACGCCCACCTGGGGGCCACGCTCTGCCCACCAGGGTGCGATGCTCTACCTCTCCGGAGCTTTGCTCTGTTGCAACCAGAGCCACACTAGCGCCTGGAGCAGAGGCCAAGGAGACATCCTCAGCGCCCGGGCCATTTTCGCTTCAATGGATCCCCAGTTGCAGAAGGGGAAGAGAGAGACAGTGAGAAAGGAGAGGAGGATGGGTGGAGAAGCATATCGGCGCTTCTCATGTGTGCCTTGGCTGGGAATCGAACCCGAGACTTCTGCATGCCAGGCCGATGCTCTACTACTGAGCCAACCTGCCAGGGTCAAAACCCTTTCTTTTTTAAGTTAAGAAATTCAATAATAAATAACCCCCCTCAAACTCACAATTTAAGTTACAAAATACTTTAAAATTAATGAAAATAAAGACTACATAAAGAAATCTATGAAAAATTGTAGTGATGAATATATTTTAGGGGAAAAAATCCTTTAAATACATGTTTTTTCCACCCATACTAAGAACCAGGATACTAAATAAAATCCAGGGAATGTAAAAAAATAATGTTCACAGAGTGACAAGGCAGTGGCACAGTGGGTAGAGCATTTGACTGGAATGTGCAGTACCCAGTTTTGAGATACCTAGTTCACAAGCTTGAGTGTGGGCTCATCTTGTTTAAGGAAAGCTCAAGAGTTGAGCCCAGGGTTGCTGGCTTGAGCAAGGGGTCACTTATTCAGCTGTAGCCCCCTAGTCTAGGCACATATGAGAGAGCAGTCAATGAACAACTAAGGTGTTCCAACGAAAAACTGATGATTGATCTGTGACAGGGCACATAATAAAAACTTTCTCCATTTCTGTCTGTCAGTCCCTATCTATTCCTCTCTCTGACTCTCTTTATGTCTCTGTAAAAAAGACAGAAAATAGAAAGAAAGAAATGTTCACAGAGCCATTTGGAGTTTCTATCCATATTTTCCTATTTATAAAACTCATCATTTTTAAAAATGTGTGGTTTGAAAACTGGGTGTGTCTTATACAGTGGTTGTTGAGTTTTTACTTGCATTTCCTTTTTGTTTGCATTTGTTATCATTTTCTTAAATTTTGTGCCCCAAAGTTAAAGTGCTTCTTATACAGGGAGGCTACTTTATATGAGCAAATATGGTACTTTACATCCTTACCACTTATTTCATTTTGGGGTAAAATTTTGAAAAACATAATTCATTCCTCTAAGCATTTTAAGCTGCAAAAACAAAAAAAAAGCCATTGCCATTTTTCTTTCATTCACTTCTTTATTTTGTTTGTTTGTTTTTTGTTTTTAGATTTTATTTATTCATTTTAGAAAGAAGGGACACAGGGAGAGAGAGAGAAAGATGGGTGGAGGAGCAGAAATCATCAACTCCCACATATGCCTTGACCAGGCAAGACAGGGGTTTCAAACCAGTGAACTCAGCATTCCAGGTCAATGTTCTACCCACTTCACTACCACAGGTCAGGCTCATTCAATTCTTAATGTTAGAGGGAGGAAGAGGGTGGAAAACAGACAGACAGATAGTCAGAAACATAAATGTGTTTCTGTATGTGCCTAGACCCAGATCCAAACCTATGACATTAGTGTATGGGTTTGATGCTCTATCTACTCAGCTCTCTGGTAATAGCAAGCCATTGTCTTTAGGGCAAAATAATTACTAAAGAAACCTGAGGTAATTAAAAAGGAAAATAATAATCTAGGCTGTTGTTGTTACAACACCAGAAGACTGCTCTTTGCTCTTGACAGTCAGGGGCATAAACAATATTTCTGATTGTTTACCACAGTGTGACTTCTTTCCTAACATGCACTTTTTTCTTGTGCTGTTACAGCTGTCCAGACTGAGAGAGCTTCTAAGATTTGACATCAGAATTTATCTGAGCCTGGATCACCACTTAAAGCCAGGTGCTTTTGGTAACACAAAACCTCCCAGGGTCTTTGTTTCACCACTTGAGAATTTTCTCAGTTTTATAGCTGAGAACATGCATTGCTGAAGATGTGAGACTTAAGTCTAAGCTCTGCATTTCAAGAAAGAGATATACTGAACGTCGCCTCGATCAATAAAACCTGGGAACAAGACATTGCACTACCATATCCAGTGCTTGTCACAACTTATAATTATTTTATTTATGTATATTTTTTCTTCCTCTGTTTGCAGCATGACAGTCTGTTATTCATAGAGACAGAAAGTTATTCTGTCTCTTTCACTATAGGCAACCAGTGTCAAGCACAGTACCTGGCACATAATAGAAATACAATAATTTTTAATGAATGAAAGTATAAATAGTAATTTGCATGCATACACAGGTATCCACAAATGATAGACACTGTGGACACAGAGATATGCTCATGTGCAATGCATATCTATGCACACAGATGTATGCACACCCAATGTACCTTAGAATGTTTAGATAAATATAATAGGTACACTAAGAATATGGAAAGATAATGTCATAATATTAACAGTAGATATCTGTGTATGAAAATTTGTTGTTTCCTTTTCTTATAATTATTTTTGCACTTGCAATAAGAATACAGTTTTTATAATAAAAAAGTAGTTAGGCTCTGGCCGGCTGGCTCAGTGGTAGTACATCGGCCTGGCATGCAGGGGAACCAGGTTGGATTCCCGGCCTGTGCACGTAGGAGAAGCGCCCATATGATTCTCCACCCCCCTCCATTCTCTCTGTCTCTCTCTTCCCCTCCTGCAGCCAAAGCTCTGTTGGAGCATATATGGCCCAGGCACAGGTGACGGCTCCTTGGCCTCTGCCCCAGGCGCTAGTGTGGCTCTGGTTGCGACAGAGAAACACCACAGAGGGGCAGAGCATTGCCCCCTGGTGCACAGAGCATCGCCTCTGGTGGGCTTGGTGTATGGATCCCAGTCGGGCGTATGCAGGAGTCTGTCTGACTGTCTCTCCCCGTTTCCAGCTTCAGAAAAATACCAAAAAAATATAAATATAATAAAATAAAATAAAAACGTAGTTAAATTGAATATACTTGTCAAATCAAAGCATACCCTATTTTACAATACATTAAGAAGATTTAAATAAAGGAGTTCAAAAGAAAGATGTAAAAATAGTAGAATGGGAAGATATTTAGTGCAGCAACTACTCATGGAGTTCCTAGCACAGTGCCTGGTATATGATGGGGACATTGAAAGATCTTATGGCCTGACCTGTGGTGGCGCAGTGGATAAAGCGTCGACCTGGAAATGCTGAGGTCGCCGGTTCAAAACCCTGGGCTTGCCTGGTCAAGGCACATATGGGAGTTGATGCTTCTAGCTCCTCCCCCCTTCTCTCTCTCTCTCTCTCTGTCTCTCCTCTCTCTGTCTCTCCCTCTCCTCTCCAAAAAAAAAAAATTTAGAAAGATCTTATGAAAGCATTGCTGGAAGGAAAGAAAAAAAATCAAGATGAACCGATAAATTCCCAGAAATAAAATCACTAACAATAGACAAAAGTTTTACAGAAACGGCAATTTGGAATCAACATTTTTAGACAATCCTCACTACCATTCCTAATCTTTGGATCTGTACTAAGGCGTGATTCCCAAGATGCACACGAGGTGGCAGCAGAGAAGCACACGTAAGAGCAACCATTATTGTATGTGCTATGCAGTAAGTTTCAGCAAACTTCAGAAGATTGAAATTATATCAAGTATGTCTATTGCTTTCACTAGAGTTAACGTTGAAACAAGTAGCAAGCAGTAACTAGAAATTCCTTGTATTTACAAGTTATAAATTATCTTTTAAATAGTCTTGCTTTCAACATTGATAGATACCACACAGCACCCAACTTTTGTATTTTTCCAGGTGAACTGCTCTGAGCTGTTATTCCCAAGTTGAACACGAGGTGGCAGCAGAGAAATGTATTTGGAAAACATTTTCCACAGGCAATCCTGTACATTCTTTCAAGCAAGTTTCAACTACTTCAAACGTTTGAATTGATCTAAAGCATGTTTCTTGTTGTCATTACACATACTATAGAAATCAGAACTAAAAACTAAATGAAAAACCCTTCCTTTTTTAAGTTAAGAAATTCAGTCCTAAATAACCCCCATTCAAAATAAAAATTCAAGTTACAAAATACTTTAAACTTAATGGAAGGAAAAACTACATAAGAAAATCTATAGAAAAGTGTTCTGATGAATATATTTTAGTACAAAAAACCTTAAAATACAAAACCTTTCCACCAGTACTATGAAACAGGATACTAAACAAAATCCAGAGAAAGTAAAAGAAAAAACTTGTCACAGCCTGAGCAGGCAGTGGCGCAGAAGATAGAGCATTTAACTGGAATGCAAAGAACCCAAATTTGAAATTTCAAGGTCGCCAGCTTGAGCGTGGGATTATCTGATTTGAGCAAAGCTCACCAGCTTTAGCCCAATGGGCTCACTACTCAAGCAAGAGTTCACTCAGTAGCTGTAGTTTCCTGGTCAAGGCACGATGAGAAAGCAGTCAAGGAACAACTAAGTTGAAACAACAAATAACTGATGATTAATCTGTGACCTGACACATAATAAAAAAAACTCTTTACGTTCCTGTCTGTTAGTCCCTATCTATCCCTCTCTCTGACTCTCTCACTGTCTCAGTAAAAAAAGAAAAGAAAAGAAAAGAAAGAAAGAAAGAAAGAAAGAAAGAAAGAAAGAAAGAAAGAAAGAAAGAAAGAAATCAAATGTTCACAGAGACATTCGGCGGGTGTATATCATATTACCCCTCATTTAAGACTCATCTTAAACCAGTGTTTGTCACAACTTTAATTTTTTATGTATATTTTTCCTTCCTCTGTCTACTCCATGACAGGGTAATATGCATAAAGACAGAAAGTGAGTCTGTCTCATTCACTATAGGCAACCAATGTCTAGCACAGTGCCTGTCATATAAAAAAATACAATATTTTTTACTGAAAAAGTGAATAGTCATTTGCATACATAAACAGATATCCACAAAGGACAGACATTATTGAAACAGAGGGGTATGCTCATGTGCAATGCCATCTATGCACACTCTGGGTACATACACCCAATGTACATGAGGACATATACATAGAGAAATATAATTGGTACAGAAAGAATATAAAGAGAAAATTGCATAAAGTTAACAGCTGATATCTATGTATGAAAATTTGTTTTTTGTTTTTCTTATCAGTTTTTTGCACTTCTGCAATAAGAATACAATTTATATAATAAAATCTGTTTAAATTCAATATGTATGTCAAATCACAGTACATCATATTTTAGAATACATTTAGTAAATTTAAATGACAGTATTTAAAAAGACAGATGTAAAAATAGTAAAATGGGAAGTTACTGAGTGCAGGGAAATGAGTTCTTAGCACAGTTCCTGGTATATGACGGGCACTTTCAAAGGCTTTATGAAAGCATGGCTAAAAGGAAAGAAGAACAACAAAATGAAAAATTAGATTCCAGAAAAAAACCCACTAAGGATACATAAAAACTTCACAGAACCAGGTAATTGGAATGAATGGTTGTATACAATTTTATATACCAAAACTTTTCTTTAGACTTGTATTGAACCATGATTCCCAAGATGCAAATGAAATGGAAGCAGAGAAGCACATGTAACAGAGACCATTATTGTATGTAGTATGGAACAATTTCCAGCCAACTTCAGAGAATTGAAATGATATCAAGTATATCTCTTGCTTTCACTACAGTTAACTTTGAAACAGGTAGCAAACAGTAACTAGAACCCTTTTATATTTACAAGTTATAAAAGTATCTTCTGGATAGCCTTGGATTCAACATTGATAGATAACGCATAACACCCAACTGCTGTATTTTTCCAGGTGATCTGCTCTGAGCTGTTATTCTCAAGGAGCACACAAGGTGGCAGCAGGTAAGCGCACTTGGAAAACATTTCCCACAGATCTTTTTGTATGTTCTTTCAAGCAAGTTTCAACTACCTCTAACGTAAAAAATGATGTAAAGCATGTTTTCTGTTGTCATTACACATAATATAGTAAATAGTAATAGAAATTTAAAAAAATCCCCTTTTTGAAAATAAGGAAATTCACTCCTAAAAATCCTTTCCCTTAAAATTACAATTCCACTTACAAAATACTTTACAATTAATGGAAATAAAAATTACATAAGGAAACTTATGGAAAAATGTAGTGAGGAATATATTTTAGGGCAAGAAACCTTAAAATACACAACCGTTCCACCCATACTAAAAACCAGAATACTAAATAAAATCCTGAGAATCTAAAAGAAAATGATCTTCACAGCCTGAGAAGGCGATGGCACAGTGGTTAGAGCATTTGATTGGAAAGTGAAGGACGCAGGTTTGAGATCCAAATGGCGCCAGCTTGAGCGTGGGCTTATGTGGTATCAGCAAAGCTCACCAGCTTGAACCCAAGGTCGCTGGGTAGAGGAAGCAGTCACCGGACCAGCTGTAGCCCCCTGGTCAATGCACATATGAGACAGGAGTCAATGAAAACCTCAGGGGTCACAAAGAAAAACTGATGATTGATCTGTGTCCTAGAACATTATAAACACTTTCTCCACTTCTGTCTGTCTGTCCCTATCTATCGCTCTATCTGACTCTCTCACTGTCTCTGTAAAATAAAAGAAAAAGAAAAACAAAATGTTCACAGACATTTGGAGAGTGTATACCATATTTCCCCATGTATAAGACTCATATGTTTTGAAAAATGTGGAATTAGAAATCTTGGTGTGTTTTATACAGTGGTTGTAGAATTTTTTTCTTGCATTTTCCGTTTATTGGCATTTGTTATCATTTTTGTGCAATTTGTGCCCCCAAATTAAGGTGCGTCTTACACAGGAAGGCTTCTTATACATGAGGAAATATGGTACTTTACAACCTTATCAATTATTTTCTATTGGAATGAGATTTTGAAAAACATACTTCAATCTTCAATGTAATTTAAGCTGCAAAAACAACAACAAAAAAGCCATTGTCATTTTTTCTGTTATTTATTTATTTTTTTTAGAGTCAAGATAAAGGGGGAAAAAGACAGACAAATAGTCAGAAACATCAATCTGTTTCTGTATATGCCTTGACCCAGGAGCAAACCTAAGACATTAGCGTATAGGAGTTTTGCTTTAACTATTGAGCTATCTTTTGAGAGCAAGCCATTGTCTTTTGGGGAAAAAACTTACTAGAGAAAACCAGAGATAATTAAATAATAAAATGAAAAACTAGTCGGCTGTGGTGACAACACCAGAGGACTTTCTTTGCTCTTGAAATTCAGGGGCATAATCAGTATTTCTAATTGCTTAGCACAAAGTGACCCCTTTCCTATCATGCACTTTCTCTTGTGCCGTGGCAGCAGTTCAGACTGAGAGACCTCTTAATTTTGGGGCATCAAATTTATCTGAGCATTTGTTATGAAATACAAACTAGGTTCTTTTGCTCACAGAACACCTCCCTGGGTCTTTGTTTCATAACTTCTATATTTTCTCAGTTCTATATCTGAGAACACGCATTGCTGAAAAACCGAGCTCAGCTCTGCCTTATAAGAAACTGATATACTGAACCTTGCCTCAATAATTCATAATTGACAACAAAGATATTGCACTACCAAATTCAGTGCTCGTTTAATTTATGATTATTTTATTTAGGTATATATATATTTTCTGTTTATGCCATGACAGTGTAGTATTTATAAAGACATAAAGTGACATTGACATATTCACTGTAGGCAAACAATGTCGAGCATAGTGCCTGGCACATAATAGAAATACAATAAATGTTTCCTGAATGAATGAATACATAGCCATTTGCATACATAAACAGATATCCACAAATAACAGACACTGTGGACACTGAGAGATATGCTCATGTGCAATGCACATCTATGCACACAGATGTACTCACACCCAATATACCTGAGTATATATACATAGAGAAATAAAATAGGTACACATAGAATATGGAAAGAAAATGTCCTAATATTAACTGTAGATATATCTGTATAAAAATTTATTGTGGTTATTTTTATGATCATTTTTCGTGCACTACTGCAATAAGAATATATTTTATATAATAAAAAATCTTTAAAATTTAACATCCTTGTCAAATCAAAGCACATTCTCTTTTACAGTACATGAAGTAGATACATATAAAAGCAGTTAAGCCCTGGCTGGTTTGCTCAGTGGTAGAGCGTTGGCCTCGTGTTCAGAAGTCCCAGGTTTGATTCCTGGCCAGGGCACACAGGAAAAGCACCCATCTCCTTCTCCACTGCTCCCCTTCTCCTTACTCTCTGTCTCTCTCTACCCCTCCTGCAGCCAAGGTACCATTGGAGCAAAGATGGCCCATGCACTGGGGATTGCTCTTTGGCTTCTGCCCCAAGTGCTAGAGTGGCTTGGTTGCAACAGGGCGATAACCTGGGGATGCAGAGCATAGACCCCTGGTGGACAGAGCGACGCCCTTGGTGGGCATAACAAGTGGATCTCGGTCGGGCTCATGTGGGAGTCTGTCTGTCACTCCCTGTTTCTAGCTTCAGAAAAATTTAAAAAAGAACTTAAAAAGACAGAGGTTAAAGCGTAGAAATGGAAATCATTGAGTGCAAAGACATGAGTTCTTAGCACATTGCCTGGTATATGATGGGCACTTTCATAGGCTTTATGAAAGTATGGCTGGAAGGAAAGTTGAAAAATAATATGCACCAAAAGATTTTCAGAAAACGAACCACTAAGTATATATAAAATCTTTACAGAAAAGGCAAATTGGAATCAAAGTTTATAGACAATGGTCTCTACCAAACTATGCTTTTGGACCTGTACTGAGGCTTGATTTTCAAAATGCACACGAGGTGGCAGCAGAGAACCACATGTAACAGAGATCATTACTGTATGTGCTCTGAAGCAAATTCCAGCCAAATTCAGAGGATTGAAATGATACTAAGTATATCTCTTTCTTTCACTACACTTAACATTGAAAGAAGTAGCAAGCAATAACTACAAATTCCTTATATTTACAAGTTATAAAAGTTTCTTTTAGATAGCCTTGGATTGAACATTGATAGATAACGCACCACACTCAACTGATATATTTTTCTAGGTGAACTGATCTGAGCTGTTATTCCCAACGTGCACACGACGTGGCAGCAGGAAAGCGCACTTGGAAAACATTTACCACAGATAATCCTGTATGTTCTTTCAAGCAAGTTTCAACTACCTCTAACATTAGAAATGATATAAAGTATGTTTATTGTTGTCTTTACACTAAATATAATAAACAGTAATAGAAATTAACTAAAAATCCCTTTTTTAAGGTAAAGAAATTCACTCCTAGATAAACCCCCCTCAAAATCACAATTCAAGTTGTAAAACACCTTAAAATTAATGAAAATATAAACTACAAAAGACAACCTATTTAAAAAGGAAGTGATGAATATATTTTATGGCAAGAAAACCTTAAAATACACAGCCTTTCCACCTATATTAAGAACAAGAATACTTAATAAAATGCAGAGAAAGTAAAAAAAAATATTCACAGCCTGAGCAGGCAATAGCACAGTGGTTAGAGCATTTGACTGGAATGCGGAGGACCCAAGTTTGAGATCCCAAGGGCGCCAGCTTGACCATGGGCTCATGTGATCTGAGCAAAGCTCACCAGCTTAAGCCCAAGGTCAATGGCTCAAGCCATTGGTCACTCGATCAGTTGTAGCCCCCTGAAAGTCACATACGAGACAGGAGTCAATGAACATGTAAGGGGTCACAACAAAAAGCTGATGATTGATCTGTGTCCTGGCACATAATAAACACTTTCTCCATTTCTGTCTGTCTGTCCCTAACTAACCCTTTCTCTGACTCTCTCCCTGTCTCTGTAAAAAAAAAAAAGAAAAAAAAGAAAAAGTAAAACGAAATATTCACAGGCACATTTGGAGAGTGTATACCATATTACCCCGTGTATAAGACTCATATCTTTTCAAAAATGTGCGGTTAGAAAACTTGGTGCGTCTGATACATGGTTGTTGTATTCTTTTTACTTGCATTTCCTGTTTATTGGAGTTTGTTATCATTTTCTCACAATTTGTGCCCCAAAATTAAGGTGCGTCTTATACAGGGAGGCTTCTTATACATGGGGAAATATGGTAATTTACAACCTTACCATTTATTTCTTCTTGGAATGAGATTTTGAAAAACATAATTCATTCCTCTATGCAATTTAAGCTGCAAAACAACAACAAAAAAGCCATTGTCATTTTTTATTTTATTGTTTATTTATTTTAGAGGCAAGAAAAAGGGAAAAGATGACAGACAGTCAGATAGACAGACAGGTAGTGCAACAATCTGTTTCTGTATATGCCTTGACCCAGGAGCAAGCCTATGACATTAGCGTACGGGTGTGATGCTTTAACTACTGAGCTATCTGGTGAGACAAGCCATGTCTTTAAGGGAGAAAATTTTCTAGAAAAAAACAGAGGTAATTTAAAAATAAAATGATAATCTAATCTGCTGTGGTGACAGCACCTGAAGACTTTTCTTTCCTCTTGGATTTTAGGGGCATAATCACTATTTCTATTTTCTTAGCACAAAGTGACCCCTTTCTTAACATGCACTTTCTCTTGTGCCTTGGCAGTAGTCCAGACTGAGAGACCTCCTATATTTGGACATTAGAACTTATCTGAGCTCTGTCCATCACATAAAAGCTAGGATATATTTCTCACAGAAAATCTCCCAGGGTCTTTGTTTCATAACTTCTATATTTTCTCAGTTTTATACCTGAGAACACGCATTGCTGAAAAACTGATACTTACGTCTCAGCTCTGCCTTCTGAGGAAATGATATACTGAACCTTGCCACAATAAATCATAACTGACACCAAATATATTGAAGTAACAAATTCAGTGCTTCTTAAACTTACGATTTTTTAAATAATGTATATTTTTTTCTTTCTGTCTACGCCATGACAGTGTAGTGTTAATAAAGACAGAAAGTTAGTCTGTCTCATTACCTATATACAGCCAGTTTTGTGCACAATGCCTTTCACATAATAGAAATACAATAAGTGTTTCTTGAATGAATGAATAAATAAATAATCATTTGCATACATACACAGATATCCAAAAATGACAGACAATGTTGATACGGAGAGATATGCTCATGTGCAATGCACATCTATGCACACAGATGTACACAAACCCAATTTACCTGAGTGTATATACATAGAGAAATATAAGAAGTACACAAAGTATAGGAAAAGAAAATGTCATAATATTAACAGTTGACTTATCTGTATGAAAATTTGTTGTTGTTGTTTTGTAGACCATTTTTCTGCAATTCTGCAATAAGATACATATTTTATAATAAAAATGTTGAAATTTAACATCCTTTTCAAATCAAAGCGCATCCTATTTTACAATACACAAAGTTGATGTATATAAAAGAATTTAAGCCCTGGCAGGTTGGCACAATGGAAGAGTGTCAGCCTCGCGTCTAGACATCCCGGGTATGATTCCTGGCCACGAAACACAGGAGAAGTTACCACTTGCTTCTCCACCTTTCCCCCTCTCCTTTCTCTCTGTCTCTCCCTTCTCCTCCTGCAGCAGAGGCTCCATTAAAGCAACGATAACAGGGGCGCTGGAGATGGCTTCTTGCCTTCTGCCCCATGTGCAAGAGTGGCTCTGGATGCAACAGGTCTACAACCCTGGTGGGCAGAACATCGCCCCCTGGTGGACGTGCCGAGTGGATCTCAGTCAGGCGCATGGGGGAGTCTGTCTGACTGTCTCTCTAGTTTTCAGCTTCAGAAAAATACAGAAAAAAGAAGAAGTTAAAAAGACAGAAGTTAAAAGCATAGATTGAAGACATTGAATGAATGTACATAAGTTCCTAGCACAGTGCCTAGTATATGATGGGCACTTTCAAAGGCTTTATGAAAGCATGGCTGGAAGGAAAAGAGAAAAAGAAGATGAACCGAGAGATTTTCTGAAAACAAACCAGTAAGGATACATAAAATCTTTACAGAAACTGCAAATTAGAATCAAAGTTTATAGACAATGCTGTCTACGAAAATATTCCTTTGCACCAGTAATGAGGCATGATTCCCAAGATGCACACGAGGTGTAAGCAGAGAAGCACATAAAACAGAGACCATTATTGTATGTAATATGGAGCAAGTTCCAGCCAACTTCAGAGGATTGAAATGATACCAAGTACACCTCTTGCTTTCACTACAATGAACATTGAAAGAAGTAGCAAGCAGTAACTAGAATTTACTTATATTTACAAGTTATAAAAGTTTCTTTTATATAGCCTTGAATTCAACATTGATAGATAATGCACAACACTCAACAGATGTATTTTTCCAGGTGAACTGATCTGAGCTGTTATTCCAAAGGTGCCCACGATGTGGAGGCAGGAAGCGCACTTTGAATACATTTACCACAGATAATCCTGTATGTTCTTTCAAGGAAGTTTCCACTACCTCTAACTTTAGAAATGATATAAAGCATGTTTCTAGTTGTCATTGCATTTAATATAGTAAACAGTAATAGAAATTAACTAAAAATCCCTTTTTTGACGGTAAAGAAATTATTCCTAAATAACCCCCCCCATAAAAATCACAATTCAAGTTGCAAAATACCTCAAAATTATTGGAAATAAAAACTACATAAGGAAATCTATTGAAAAAATGTAGTAATGAATATATTTTATGGCAAGAAAACCTTAATATACACAGCCTTTCTACCTATATTAAGAACAATGATACTAAATAAAATCCAGAGGATGTAAAAAAAAATGTTCACAGACTGAGCAGGCGATGGTGCAGTGGTTAGAGCATTTGACGCGAATGCGGAGGACCCAGGCTTTAGAAGCCAAGGGCGCCAGCTTGAGCGTGAGCTCATATGGTTTGAGCAAAGCTCAGCAGCTTGTCCCCAAGGTCGCTGGCTCGAGCTAGCAGTCACTTGTTCAGCTGTTTCCCCCTTGTCAAGGCACATATGTGACAGAAGTCAGTGAACATGTAAGGGCTCATAACAAAAAACTGATGATTGATCTGTGACATGGCCCATAATTAAAACTCTGCACATTTCTGTCTGTCTGTACCTATCTATTTCTCTCTCTGACTCTCTCCCTGTCTCCGTAAAAAAAAAAAAAAGAAAAAAAGAAATGTTCACAGACATTTGGAGGGTGTATACCATATTACCCCATGTATAAGACTCATCTTTTTTGAAAAATGTGGGGTTAGAAAACTGGGTGCGTCTTGTAAAGTGGTTGTAGTATTTTTCACTTGCATTTCCCATTTATTCGCATTTGTTACCATTTTCTCAAAATTTGTGCCCCAAAATTAAGGTGCATCTTATACAAGGAGGCTTCTTGTACATGGGAAAATATGGGACTTTAAGACCTTACCATTTATTTCCTCTTGGGGTGAGATTTTGAAAAATATAATTCATTATTCTATGCAGTTTAAGTTGCAAAAACAACAACAAAAAGCCATTGTCATTTTTTCTTTTATTTCTTTATTCATGTTAGATGCATGATAAAGTGGGGAAAATACAGACAGATAGTCAGAAACATCAATCTGCTACTTTATTTGCCTTCACCCAGGAGCAACCTATGACATTAGCATATGGGTGTGATGCTTTTACTACTGAGCACTTAGGTGAGAGCAAGCCATTGTCTTTTTTTTTTTTTGTATTTTTCTGAAGCTGGAAACGGGGAAAGACAGTCAGACAGACTTCCGGATGCGCCAAACCGGAATCCACCTAGCACGCCCACAAGGAGCGATGCTCTGCCCACCAGGGGGCGATGCTCTGCCCCTCCAGGGCATCGATCTGCAGCGACAAGAGCCAATCTAACACCTGGGGCAGAGGCCAAGGAGCCATCCCCAGCGCCCGGGCCATCTTTGTTCCAATGGAAACTTGGCTGCGGGAGGGGAAAAGAGAGACAGAGAGGAAGAAGTGGGCAGGGGTGAAGAAGCAAATGGGCGCTTCTCATATGTGCCCTGGCTGGGAATCGAACCCGGTCCCCTGCACACCAGGGCGACACTCTACTGCTGAGCCAACCGGCCAGTGCCAAGCCATTGTCTTTTGCAAAAAAATATTTCTAGAAAAAAATCAGAGGTTATTAAAAATAAAATGATTATTTATTCTGCTGTGGTGACAACACCAGAAGTCTTTTCTTTGCTCTTGAAGTTCAGGTGCATAATCAGTATTTCTAATTCTTTAGCACAAAGTGACCCCTTTCCTAACATGCACTTTCTCTTGTGCCGTGGCAGCTGTCTAGACTGAGAGACCTCCTAAGCCTTGGACATCAGTATTTATCTGAGCATTGGTTACCACATACAAGCTGGGCTCTTTGCTCACAGAACATGTACCAGGGTCTTTGTTTCATAACTTCTGTATTTTCTCAGTTTACATCTGTGAACATGCATTGCTGAAAAGCTTAGACTTATGTCTCAGCTCAGCCTTCTGAGAAACTGATATACTGAACCTCACCACAATAAATCATAACTGACACCAAAAATATTGCACTACCAAATTCAGTGCTTGTTAAACTTATGATTATTTTATTTATGTATATATTTTTCTTTCTGTCTACCCCATGACAGTTTAGTATTCATAAAGACAGAAAGTGAGTCTGTCTCATTCACTATAGGCAACAAGTGTTGAGCACAGTACCTGACACATAATAGAAATAAAATAAATGTTTCTGAATGAATGAATATATAGTCATTTGCATACATACACAGATATCCAAAAATAACAGACACTGTGGACACAGAGAGATATGGTCATGTGCAATTCACATCTATGCACACAGATGTACACACACCCGGTGTACCTGAGTATATACATATAGAGAAATAAAATAGGTAAACAAAGAATATGGAAAGAAAATTTCCTAATATTAACTGTAGTTATATCTGTATGAAAATAAGTTGTGGTTGTTTTTCAGATCATTTTTCGTGCATTACTGCAATAAGATTATATTTTATTTAATGAAAAAGTAATTAAAATTCAACATACTTGTCAAATCAAAGCAAGCACATCCTATTTTACAATACACGAAGTAGATACATATAAAGAAGTTAAGCCCTGTGTGGTTAGCTTAGTGGTAGAGCATCAGTCTCACGTGCAGAAGTCCCGGGTTTGATTCCTGGCCAGGGAACACAGGAGAAGCACACATCTGCTTCTCTTCTCCTCCCCCTCTCCTTCCTCTCTGTCTCTCTCTACCCCTCCCACAGCCTGGGCACTAGGGATGGCTCCTTACTTCTTCCCGAGGTGCTAGAGTGGCTTTGGTGGCAACTGGGTGATGACCTGAGGGTGCAGAATATTGACCCCTCATGGGCAAAGCGTCAACATTTGTAGGCATACCAAGTGGATCTCGGTCGGGCGCATGTGGAAGTCTATCTGACGGTCTCTCCCTGTTTCTAGCTTCAGAAAAATACAAAAAAAAAGAAGTTGAAAGAGAAGATAAAAGCGTAGAAATGAAAGTCATTGAGTGCAGAGACATGAGTTCCTAGCACAGTACCTGGTATATGATGGGCACTTTCAAAGGCTATATGAAAGTATGGCTGGAAGGAAAGAGAAAAACAAGATGAACCGAGAGATTTTCAGAAAAACCACTAAGGATATATAAAATTTTTACAGAAAAGGCAAATTGGAACAAAGTTTATAGACAAAGCTCTTTACCAAACTATTCCTTTGGAACTGTACTGAGGCGTGATTTTCAAAATGAACATGAGGCACAGAAGCACATGTAACAGAGACCATTATTTTATGTGCTATAGAGCAAGTTCCAGCCAACTTGAGAGGATTGAAATGGTACCAAATATATCTCTTGCTTTCACTGCAATTAACATTGTAAGAAGTAGCAAGCACTAACTAGAAATTTTTTATATTCACAAGTTTTAAAAGTTTCTTTTAGATAATCTCGGATTCAACATTGTTAGATAATGCACAACTGCCAACTGATGTATTTTTCTAGGTGAACTGATCTGAGCTGTTATTCCCAAGGTGCACACGAGGTGGTAGCAGGGAAGCGCACTTGGAAAACATTTACCACAGATAATCCTGTATGTTCTTTCAAGCAAGTCTCAACTACCCCTAACCTTAGAAATCATATAAAGCATGTTTCTTGTTGTCATTACACTTAATATAGCAAACAATAATAGAAAATAACTAAAAATCCCTTCTTTGAAGGTATAGAAATTCACTCCTAGATAACACACCCCTCAAAATCATAATTCAAGTTGTAAAACACTTTAAATTAATGGAAATAAAAACTACAAAAGAAAACCTATGGAAAAAGGTAGTGATTAATATATTTTTGGGCAAGAAAACATTAAAATACTCAGCCTTTCCACCCATATTAAGAACCAAGATACTAAATAATATCCAGAGATAGTAAAAGAAAAAGATATTCACAGCCTGAGCAGGTGATGGCCAGTGGTTAGAGCATTCGCCTGGAATTCGGGGAACACAGGTTTGAGATACAAAGGGTGCCAGCTTGACCATGGGCTCATATAATCTGAGCAAAGCTCAACAGCTTAAGCCCATGGTCATTGGCTCAAGCAATCGGTCACTTGATCAGTTGGAGCCCCCTGGTCAAGTCACAAATGAGACAGCAGTCAATGAACATGTAAGGGGTCAAAACGAAAAACTGATGATTGATCTTTGACCTGGAACATAATAAAAATTCTCTCCATTTTTGTCTGTCTGTTGCTATCTATTTCTCTATCTGACTCTTTCTCTGTCTCCCCCCCAAAAAAAGGAATAAAAGAAATGTTCACAGAGTCAACTGGAGGGTGTATACCATATTTTTCCATGTATAAGACTCATCTTTTTTGAAAAATGTGGGGTTAGAAAACTGCTTGTGTATTATAAAGTGGTTGTAGTATTTTTTACTTGCATTTCCCATTTATTCAGATTTGTTATTATTTTCTCAAAATTTGGGCCCTAAAATTAAGGTGTGTCTTTTACAGGGAGGCTTCTTATACATGGGAAAATACGGGACTTTAAGAACTTACCATTTATTTCCTGTTGGGGTGAGATTTAGAAATACATAATTCAATCTTCTGTGTAATTTAAGCTGCAAAAACAACAACAAAAAAGCCATTGTCATTTTTAAAATATATTTATTCATGTTAGATGCAAGATAAAGAGGGGAAAATACAGAAAGATAGTCAGAAACATCAATTTGTTTCTGTATGAGCCTTGACCCAGGATCAAACCTATGACATTAGCGTATGGGTGTGATGCTTTTATTACTGAACTCTCTGGTGAGAGCAAGCCATTGTCTTCTGGAGAAAAAATATCTAGAAAAAAACGGAGATAATTAAAAATAAAATGATAATCTATTCTGCTGTGGTGACAACACCAGAAGACTTTTATTTGCTCTTTAAATTCAGGTGCATAATCACTATTTCTAATTCTTTAGCACAAAGTGACCTGTTTCCTAACATGCACTTTCTCATGTGCTGCAGCAGCAGTCCAGACAGAGAGACCCCCTAAACCTTGGACATCAGAATTTATGTGAGCATTGGTCACCACATACAAGCTAGGTTCTTTTGCTCACAGAAAACTTCCCACGTTCTTTGTTTCATAACTTCTATATTTTCTCAGTTTTATATCTGTGAATGCCCATTGCTGAAAAACCGAGACTTATGTTTCAACTCTGCCTTCTGAAAAAATTATATACTGAACCTCGCCACAATAATCATAACTGACACCAAAGATATTGCACTACCAAATTCAGTGCTTGATAAACTTACGATTATTTTATTTATGTATATTATTTTCTTCCTGTAACCTCATGACAGTGTAGTATTCATGAAAACAAAAAGTGAGTCTGTCTCATTCAGTATAGGCAAACAGTGTCCAGCACAGTGCCTGGCACATAATAGAAATACAATAAATGTTTTCTGAATGAATAAATATATATTCATTTGCATATGTACACAGATATGCACCAATGACAGACACTGTGGACACAGAGAGATATGCTCATGTGCAATGCACATCTATGCACACATACGTAAACACACCCAATATACCAGAGTATATATAAATAGAGAAATATAAGAGGTACACAAAAAATATGGAAAGAAAATGTCCTAATATTAACAGTAGATATTTCTGTATGAAAATTTGTTGTTGTATTTGAGATCATTTTTCTTGCACTTCTGCAATAAAAATACATTTTTCATAATGAGAAAGCTGTTAAAATTAAACATACTTTTCAAATCAAAGCACATCCTATTTCACAATACACGAAGTTGATTTTTATAAAAAAAAATTAAAAAGACAGAATTTAAAAGAGTAGAATGGGAACTCATTGAGTGCAGGAACATGAGTTCCTAGAACAGCCTGGTATATCATGGGCACTTTCAAAGGTTTTTTAAAGCATGGCTGGAAGGAAAGTAGAAAAACAAGATGATCCAAGAGATTTTCAGAAAAGAAACCACTAAGTGTACACAAAAACTTGACAGGAAAAACAATTTTTAATCAACGTTTATAGAGAATGCTCTCTAACAAAATATTCCTTTGGACCTGTACTGAAGCCTGATTCCCAATATGCACACGAAGTGGCAGCAGAGAAGCACATGTAACAGAGAATATTATTATATGTACTATGGAGCAATTTCCAGTCAACTTCAGAGGATATAAATGATAAAAAGTATATCTCTTGCTTTCACTACAATGAACATTGAAAGAAGTAGCAATCACTAACTAGAAATTTCATATATTTACAAGTTATAATAGTTTCTTTTAGTTAGCTTTGGCTTCAACATTGATAGATAATTCACAACACACCACTGATGTATTTTTCTAGGTGAACTGATCTGAGCTTTTATTCCCAAGGTGCACACTAGGTGGCATCAGAGAAGTGCACTTGGAAAACATTAACCACAGATAATCCTGTATGTGCTTTCAAGCAAGTTTCAACTACCTCTAACGTTAGAAATGATATAAAGCATGTTTCCTGTTATCATTACACTTAATATATTAAACAGTAATAGAAATTAACTAAAATTCCTTTTTTAAGGTAAGTAAATTCACTCCTAAATAACCCTCCCCTTAAAATCAGAATTCAAGTTGCAAAATACCTTAAAATTAATGGAAATAAAAACTACATAAGAAAACCTATGAAAAAATGTAGTGATGAATATATTTTAGGGCAAGAAAACCTTAAAATACACAGCTTTTCCACTCATACAGGGAACCATGATAATGAATAAAATTCAGAGAAAGTATAAAAAAAATATGTTCACAGCCTGAATAGGTGATGACCCACGGGTTAGTGTATTTTACTGGAATGCGCAGGACCCAGATTTGAGATCCCAATTGTGCCAGTTTAATCATAGCCTCATGTGGTTTGAGCAAAGCTCACCATCATGAGTACAAGGTCGCTGCCTCGAGCAAGTGGTCACTCTATGAGATGTATCCCTCTGGTCAAGGCACATATGAGACAGGAGTCAATGATCACATATAGGGTCACAGAGAAAAACTGATGATTGATCTGTGTCCTGGCACATAATAAAAACTTTCTCCATTTCTTTCTGTCTGTCCCTATTTATCCCTCACTCTGGTTCTCTCCCTATCTTTGTAAAAAAAAAAAAAAGAAAAAAGAAATGTTCACAGAGACATTTCGAGAGTGTATACCATATTTCCCCATGTATAAGACTCATCTCTTTTGAAAAAATGTGGGGTTAGAAAACTGGGTGCGTCTTATACAGTGATTGTAGTATTTTTTACTTGCATTTCTCATTTAATCAAATTTGTTATCATTTTTTCAAAATTTGTGCCCCAAAATTAAGCTGTGTCTTATACAGGGAGGCTTCTTATACATGGGAAAATATGGGACTTTACAACCTTACCATTTATTTCCTCTTGGGATGAGATTTTAAAAAACACAATTCATTCTTCTATGCAATTTAAGATGCAAAAACAACAACAAAAAAGGCATTCTCATTTTTTATTTTATTTATTTATTTATTTTAGAGGCAAGATGAAGGGGGAAAAAGACAGACAGAGAGTCAGAAACATCAATCTGTTTCTGAATGTGCCTTGACTCAAGAGCAAACCAATGACATTAGTGTATGGGTGTGATGCTTTAACTACTGAGCTCTGTGGTAAGAGCAAGCCATAGTATTTTGGGGAAAAATTTGCTAGAGAAAACCAGAGGTAATTAAAAAATAAAATGATAATCTAGTCTACTGTGGTAACAGCACCAGAAGACTTTTCATTACTTTTGAAATTCAGGGGCATAATCATTATTTCTAATTGTTTAGCACACAATGACCCCTTTCCTAACATGCACTTTCTCTTGTGCTGTGGCAGCAGTCCAGACTGAGAGACCTCCTAATTTTGGACATCAGAATTTATTTGAGAATTAGTCACGACATACAAGCTAGGTTCTTTTGCTCACAGAACACCTCCCAGGGTCTTTGTTTCATAGCTTCTATATTTTCTCAGTTTTATACTTGAGAACACGCATTGCTAAAAAACTGAGACTTATGTCTCAGCTCTGCTTTCTGAGAAACTGACATACTGATCCTCACCACATTAAATCATAAGTGACACCAAAGATATTGCACTACCAAATTTAGTGCTTGTTAAACTTACCAATATTTTATTTATGTATATTGTTTTCTTTCTGTCTACCCAATGACACTGTAGTATTCATAAAGACAAAAAGTGAGTCTGTCTCATTCACTATAGGCAATGAGTTTCAAGCACAGTGCCGGGCACATAATAAAAATACAATAAATATTTCTTAAATTAATGAATGAATAAATAATCATTTTCTCTTTTTTTTCCTTTTTTTAAATAAATTTTTATTAATGATAATGGGAATGACATTAATAATTCAGGATACATATATTCAAAGAAAACATGTCTAGGTTATCTTGTCATTAAATTTTGTTGCATACACCTCGCCCAGAGTAAAATTGTCCTCGGTCACCCTCTATCTAGCTTTCTCTGTGCCCCTCCCCCTCCACCTAACACTCTCCCCCCTCCCTCCTGCATCCTCCCTTTCCCCACCCCTGGTAACCACCACACTCTTGTCCATGTCTCTTAGCCTCGTTTTTATGTTCCACCAATGTATAAAATCATGTAGTTCTTGTTTTTTTCTGATTTACTTATTTCACTCAGTATAATGTTATCAAGATCCCACCACTTTGCTGTAAATGATCCGATGTCATCATTTCTTATGGCTGAGTAGTATTCCATAGTGTATATGTGCCACATCTTCTTTATCCAGTCTTCTATTGAAGGGCTTTTTGGTTGTTACCATGTCTTGGCCACTGTGAATATTGCTACAATGAACATGGGGCTACATGTGTCTTTATGTATCAATGTTTCTGAGGTTTTGGGGTATATACCCAGTAGAGGGATTGCTGGGTCATAAGGTAGTCCTATTTGCAGTTTTTTGAGGAACCACCATACTTTCCTCCATAATGGTTGTACTACTTTACAGTTCCACCAACAGTGGATGAGAGTTCCCTTTCTTTGCAGTCTCTCCAACATTTGCTATTACCCATCTTGTTGATAATAGCTAATCTAACAGGGGTGAGGTGGTAGCTCATCATAGTTTTGATTTGCATTTCTCTAATAACTAATGAAGCTGAGCATCTTTTCATATATCTGTTGGCCATTTGTACTTCTTCCTGGGAGAAGTGTCTGTTCATGTCCTCTTTCCATTTTTTTATTGGATTTTTTGTTTGTTCTTGAGTTTTATGAGTTCTTTGTAAGTTTTGGATATTAGGCCCTTATCTGAGCTGATGTTTGAAAATATCATTTCCCATTTAGTTGGCTGTCTGTTTATTTTGATATCAGTTTCTCTTGCTAAGCAAAAACTTTTTATTCTGATGTAGTCCCATTCATTTATCTTTGCCTTCAATTCTCTTGCCATTGGAGTCAGGTTCATAAAATGTTCTTTAAAACCCAGGTCCATCCAAGTCTATCTAAAAGAAACTTTTAAAACTTCTATATATAAAAAGTTTCTAGTTACTGCTTGCTACTTCTTTCAACGTTAATTGCAGTGAAAGCAGGAAATATACCTGGTATAATTCGAATCCTGTGAAGTTGGCTGGAACTTGCTTTATAGCACATACAATAATGGTCTCTGTTACATGTGCTTCTCTGCTGTCACCTCTGTTCATTTTGAAAATCACGCCTTAATACAGATCCAAAGGAATAGTTTGGAAGAGAGCATTGTCTATAAATTTGATTCCAATTTGCCTTTTCTGCAAAGATTTTATATATCCTTAGTGGTTTGTTTCTGAAAATCTCTCGGTTCATCTTGTTTTTCTTATTCCTTCCAGCCATACTTTTATATAGCCTTTCAAAGTGCCCATCATATACCAGGCACTGTGCTAGAAACTCATGTCTCTGCACTCAATATCTTTCATTTCTATGCTTTTATCTTTTCTTTTAACTTCTTTTTTTTGTAATTTTCTGAAGCTAGAAACAGGAAGAAACAGTCAGAGAGACGCCCACATGCGCCTGATCGAGATAGACTCGGTACACCCACCAAGATTGACACTCTGCTCACCAGGGGTCAATATTCTGCACCCCTGGGTCATTGCCCTGTTGTGACCTGAGCCACTCTAGCGCCTCGAGAAGAAGTCAAAGAGCCATCCCTAGTGCCCGGGCCATCTTTGCTCTAATGGTGCCTTGGCTGCAGGAGGGGTAGAGACAGACAGAGAGGAAGGAGAGGGGGAGGGGTGGAGAAGCAGATGGGCGCTTCTCCTGTGTGCCCTGGCCAGGAATCAAACCCGGGACTTCTGCATGCAAGGCCGACACTCTACCACTAAGCCAACCAGCCAGGGCTCACCTTCTTTTACATGTATCTACTTCGTGTATTGTAAAATAGGATGTGCTTTGATTTGACAAGTATGTTGAATTTTAATTACTTTTTCATTATATAAAATGTATTCTTATTGCAGTAGTGCATGAAAAATGATCTGAAAAACAACCACAACTTATTTTCATACAGATATATCTACAGTTAATATTAGGAAATTTTATTTCCATATTCTTTGTTTACCTATTTTATTTCTCTATGTGTATATACTCAGGTATATCGGGTGTGTGTACATCTGTTTGTGTAGATGTACTTTGCACATGAGCCTATCTCTCTGTGTCCACAGTGTCTGGTATTTTTGGATATCTGTTTATGTATGCAAATGACCATATATTTATTCATTCAGAAACATTTATTGTATTTCTATTATGTATCAGGCACTTTGCTCGACATTGGTTGCCTATAGTGAATGAGTCAGACTTACTTTCTGTATTTATGAATACTACACTGTCATGGCATAGAGAGAAAACATATATATGTACATTAATAAAATAATCATAAATTAAACAAGCACTGAATTTGGTAGTGCAATATCTTTGGTGTTAGTTATAACTTATTGAGGAAAGGTTCAGTATATCACTTTCTCAGAAGGCAGAGCTCAGACATAAGTCTCAGTTTTTCAGCAATGCATGTTCACCGATGTAAAACTGAGAAAATATAGAAGTTATGAAACAAAGATCCTGGGAGGTGTTCTGTGTGCAAAAGAACCAAGCTTGTATGTGGTGGCCAATGCTCAGATAAATTCTGATGTCCAAGGCTTAGGAGGTCTCTCAGTCTGGACTGCTGCCATGGCACAAGAGAAAGTGCATGTTGGAAAAGGGGTCACTTTGTGCTAAAGAATTAGAAATAGTGTTTATGCACCTGAATTTCAAGAGCAAACAAGAGTCTTCTGGTGTTGTCACCACAGCAGACTAGATAATCATTTTATTTTTAATTACCTCTGATTTTTTCTAGAAAAAATTTTCCCCAAAAGACAATGGCTTGCTCTCACCAGAGAGCTCAGTAGTAAAAGCATCACACCCATAAGATAATGTCATAGGTTTGCTCTTTAGTCACGGCACATACAGAAAGAGATTGATGGTTCTGACTATCTGTCTGTATTTTCCCCACTTTATCCTGCATCTAACATGAATAAATCAATAAAGGAAAAAATGACAATGGCTTTTTTTGTTGTTGTTTTTGGAACTTAAACTGCATAGAAGAATGAGTTATGTTTTTCAAAATATCACCCCAAGAGGAAATAAATGGTAAGGTCTTAAAGTCCCATATTTCCTCATGTAAAAGAAGCCTCCTTGTATAAGATGCACCTTAATTTTGGGGCACAAATTTTGAGAAAATGATAAGAAATGCGAATAAATGGAAATAGCAAGTAAAAAAATACTACAACCACTGTATAAGACGCACCCAGTTCTCTAACCCCACATTATTCAAAAAAGATGACTCTTATACATGGGGAAATATGGTGTACACCCTCCAAATGTTTCTGTGAACATTTCTTTTTTTTTCTTTTCATTTTTTTACGGAGACAGGGAGAGAGTCAGAGAGAGAGAGAGATAGAAACAGACAAACAGAAATGGGCAGAGTTTTAATTATGGGCCATGTCACTGATCAATCATCAGTTTTTCATTGTGAGCCCTTACGTGTTCAATGACTCCTGTCTCATATGTGCCTTGACAAGGGGGCTACAGCTAAATGAGTGACCGCTAGCTCAAGCCAGCGACCTTGGGCACAAGCTGCTGAGCTTTGAACAAACCACATGAGCCCACGCTCAAGCTGGAGCCATTGGGATCTCAAGCCTGGGTCCTCCGCATTCCAGTCAAATGCTCTAACAACTGCGCAATTGCCTGCTCAGTCTGTGAACATTTTTTTTACTTTCTCTAGATTTTGTTTAGTATCCTGGTTCTCAATATAGGTAGAAAGGCTGTGTATATTAAGGTTTTCTTGCCATAAACTATATTCATCATTACATTTTTTCGATAGGTATCCTTAAGTAATTTTTATTTCCAATAATTTTGAGGTATTTTGCAACTTGAATTGTAATTTTGAGGGGTGGTGTTATTTAGGAACAATTTTCTTACCGTCAAAAAAAGGAATTTTAGCCCTGGCCGGTTGGCTCAGCGGTAGAGCGTTGGCCTAGCGTGCGGAGGACCCGGGTTCGATTACCGGCCAGGGCACACAGGAGAAGCGCCCATTTGCTTCTCCACCCCTCCGCCGCGCTTTCCTCTCTGTCTCTCTCTTCCCCTCCCGCAGCCAAGGCTCCATTGGAGCAAAGATAGCCCGGGCGCTTTGGATGGCTCTGTGGCCTCTGCCTCAGGCGCTAGAGTGGCTCTGGTCGCAACATGGCGACGCCCAGGATGGGCAGAACATCGCCCCCTGGTGGGCAGAGTGTCGCCCCTGGTGGGCGTGCCGGGTGGATCCCGGTCGGGCGCATGTGGGAGTCTGTCTGACTGTCTCTCCCTGTTTCCAGCTTCAGAAAAATGGAAAAAAAATAATAAAAAAAAGGAATTTTAGTTAATTTGTATTACTGTTTACTATATTAAGTGTAATGACAACAAGAAACATGCTTTATATCATTTCTAAGGTTAGAGGTAGTGGAAACTTGCTTGAAAGAACATACTGGATTATCTGCGGAAAATGTTTTCCAAGTGTCCTTCCCTTCCTCCACCTCGTGTGCACATTTGGAATAACAGCTCAGATCAGTTCACCTGGAAAAATACATCTGTTGGGTGTTGTGCGTTATCTATTAATGTTGAATCTAAGGATATCGAAAAGAAACTTTTATAACTTGTAAATATAAATAAATTCTAGTTACTGCTTGCTACATCTTTCAATGTTAATTGTAGTGAAGGCAAGAGATATACTTGGTATCATTCAAATCCTCTGAGGTTGCCTGGTACTTGCTCCATAGCACATAAAATAATGGTCTGTGTTACATGTGTTTCTCTGCTGACACCTCGTGTGCATCTTGGGAATCACGCCTCATTACTGGTGTAAAGGAATACTTTGGTAGACAGCGTTGTCTATAAACTTTGATTCTAATTTCCAGTTTCTGTAAAGATGTTATGTATCCTTAGTGGTTTGTTTTCTGAAAATCTCTTGATTCATCTTGTTTTTCTCTTTTCCTTCCAGCCATGCTTTCATAAAGCCTTTGAAAGTGTCCATCATATACCAGGCACTGTGCTAGAAACTCATGTACGTGCAATCAATGACTTCTATTTCTACGCTTTTAACTTCTGTCTTTTTAACTTCTTTTTTTTTCTCTATTTTTCTGAAGCTGGAAACTAGAGAGACAGTCAGACAGACTCCCGCATGCACCCGACTGAGACCTTCTTGGCAAGCCCAACAGAGGGTGATGTTCTACCCGCCAGGGGACAATGCTCAGCAACCCTGGGTCTTAGACATGTCGCAAACAGAACCACTCTTGTGCCTGGGGCAGTACCAAGGATCCATCTCCAACACTCAGGTTATCTTTGATTTAATGGAGCCTCTGCTGCAGGAGGGGAAGGGAGAGACAGAAAGGAAGGAGAGGGGGAGAGGTGGTAAAGCAGGTGGTCGTTTCTCCTGTGTGCTGTGGCTGGGAATCAAACACGGGACTTTTGCATGCGAGGCTGATACTCTAGCACTGTGCCAACCATCCAGGGCTTAACTTCTTTTATATACATCTACTTCGTGTATTGTAAAATAGGATGTGCTTTGATTTGAAAAGTATGTTAAATTTTAACATATTTTTTATTATAAAAAATGTATTCTTATTGCAGAATTGCAAGAAAAATGATCTCTAAACCAACAACAACAAATTTTCATACAGATATATCAACTATTAATATTATGACATTTTCTTTTCCTATTCTTTGTGTACTTTTTATATTTCTCTCTATATATATTCAGGTACATTGGGTTTGTGTACATCTGTGTGCATAGATGTGCATTGCACATGAGCATATCTCTCTGTGTTCACAGTGTCTGTCATTTGTGCATATCTGTGTATGTATGCAAATGATTATTTATTCTTTCATTCATTCAAGAATCACTGACTGTATTTCTATTATGTGCCAGGCACTGTCCTCAACACTGGCTGTCTATAGCGAATGAGACAGACTAACTTTCTGTCTTTATGAATACTACAATGTCATGGGGTAGACAGAAAGAAAAAATATATACATAAATATAAAAATCATAAGTTTAAGAAGCACTGAATTTGGTAGTGCAATATTTTTGGTGTCAGTTATGATTTTTTTGGCGAGGTTAACTATATCAGTTCCTCAGAAGGCAGAGCTGAGACATGAGTCTCAGTTTTTCAGCAATGTGTGTTCTCAGGTATAAAACTGAGAAAATATAGAAGTTATGAAACAAAGACCCTGGGAGGTGTTCTGTGAGAAATAGATTCTAACTTTTATGTGGTGGTGAAAGCTCAGATAAATTCTGATGTCCAAAGCATAGGAGGTCTCTCAGTCTGGACTACTGCCAAGGCACAAGAGAACGTGCATGTAAGGAAAGGGGTCACTTTGTGCTAAGCAAATAGAAATAGTGATTATGCCCCTAAAATCCAAGAGTAAAGAGAATTCTTCGGGTGCTGTCACCACAGCAGATTAGATTATCATTTTATTTTTAATTACCTCTGTTTTTTTCTAGAAAGTTTTCTCTGCAAAAGAAAATGGCTTGCTCTCACCAGAGTGCTCAGTAGTTAAAGCCTCACAGCTGTACGCTAACGTCATAGGTTTGCTCCTGGGTCAAGGCATATACAAAAACAGATTGATTTTTATGATTATCTGTTTGCCTTTCCCCCCCTTTATGTTGCCTCTAAAATAAATAAATAAATAAAATAAAAAATGACAATGGCCCTTTTTGTTGTTTTTGCCGCTTAAATTGCATAGAAGAATGAATTATGTTTTTCAAAATCTCACCCCAAGAGGAAATAAATGGTAAGGTTGTAAAGTACCATATTTCCCCATTTGTAAGAAGCCTCCCTGTATAAGATGCACCTTAATTTTGGGGCACAAAGTGTGAGAAATAATAACAAATTTCAATAAATGGGAAATGCAGGTAAAAAATACTAAAACCAGTTTATAAGATGCAGCCAGTTTTCTAACCCCACATTTTTCAAAATATATGAGTCTTATACATGGGGAAATATGGTATACACTCTCCAAATGTCTCTGTAAACATTTCTTTTTTTCTTTTTTTTCTTTTTTTATACAAAAACAGGGAGAGAATCAGAGAGAAGGATAGATAGGGACAGACAGACAGAAATGGAGAAATTTTTTATTATGTGCCAGGACACAGATCAATCATCAGTTTTTCTTTGTGACCCCTTACGTGATCATTGACTTTTGTCTCATATGTGCGTTGACCAGGGGAATACAGCTGATCAAGCGACCACTTGCTCGAGCCAGTGACCTTGGACCGATGCTGTTGAACTTTGCTCAAACCACAGAAGCCCATGCTCAAGCTGGCGCTCTTGGGATCTCAAACCTGCATCCTGCATATTCCAGTTAAATACACTAACCCCTGCATAATCACCTGTTCAGGCTGTGAACATTTTTTTTTTTTACTTTTTCTGAATTTTATTTAGTATCATTTTTCTCAGTATGGGTGGAAAAGCTGTGTATTTTAAGGTTTTCTTGCCCTAAAATACATTCATCACTATATTTTTACATACGTTTCCTTATGTAGTTTTTATTTCCATTAATTTTAAGGTATTTTGCAACTTGAATTAATTATTTTAACGGGAGGGTTATTTTGGAGTGTATTTCCTGACCTTCAGAAAAGGAATTTTTCATTAATTTCTAATATTATTTACTATATTATGTTTCATGACAACAGGAAACATGCTTTATATCATTTCTAACATTAGAGGTAGTTGAAACTTGCTTGAAGGAACATACAGAATTATCTGTGGTAACTGTTTTATTAGTGCGCTTCCCTGCTGCCACCTCATGTGCACCTTGGGAATTACAGCTCAGATCAGTTCACCTAGAAAAATATACCAGTTGGGTGTTGTGTGTTATCTATCAATGTTTAATTCAAGGATATCTAAAAGAAACTTTTATAACTTGTAAATATAAGGAATTTTTAGTTAGTTCTTGCTACTTCTTTCAACGTTAATTGTAGTGAAAGCAAGAGATATACTTGATATCATTTCAGTCCTCTGAAGTTGGCTGGAAATTGCTCCATACCACATACAATAATGGTCTCTGTTACCTGTGCTTCTCTGATGCCACCACGTTTGTATCTTGGGAATCACAGTTCAATACAAGTCTAAAGAAAAGTTTTGGTATATAAGATTGTCTACAACCGTTTATTCCTATTAACTGGTTTTGTGAAGTTTTTATGTATCCTTAGTGGTTTGTATGTTGGGAATCTACCATTTCATTTTGTTTTTCTTCTTTCTTTTTATCCATGCTTTCAAAAATCCTTTAAAAGTGCCCGTCATATACCAGGCACTGTGCTAAGAACTCATTTCCATGCACTAACTTCCCATTTTACTATTTTTAAATCTGTCATTTTAACTACTGTCATTAATATTCTAAAACATGATGTGCTTTGATTTGACATGTATATTTAATTTAAACACATTTTATTATATAAATGGTATTCTTATTGCAGAAGTTCAAAAAACTGATAGGAAAAACAAAACAACAAATTTTCATACATAGATATAGCTGTTAACTTTATGCCATTTTTTTCTTTATATTCTTTGTGTACCAATTATATTTCTCTATGCATATGTACTCATGTAAAGTGGGTGCATGTACCCAAAGTGTGCATAGATGTGCATTGCACATAAACATACCTCTCTGTTTCAATAGTGTCTGTCCTTTGTGTATATATGTGTACGTATGCAAATGACTATTCACTTTTTCAGTAAAACTTATTGTATTTTTTATATGCCAGGCTCTGTGCTTGACACTGGTTGTCTATAGTGAATGAGACAGACTCACTTTCTGTTTTTATACATGTTATCCTGTCATGGAGTAGACAGAGGAGGGAAAAATATACATAAAATATTAAAATTGTGACAAACACTGGATTTGGTAGTGCAATACCTATGGTCCCAGTTGTGATTGATCGTGGCAAGGTTAATTATATTAGTTTCTCAGAAGGCAGACCTGAGTCATAAGTCTCGGTTCTTCACCAATCCTTGATATCAGCTATAAAACTGAGAAAATTTACAAGTGATGAAAACAATGAAACTGGGAGGTGTTCTGTGACCAAAAGAACATAACTTGTAAGTGCTGACCCAAGCTCAGATAATTTCTAAAAACCAAAGCTTAGGAGGTTCCTCAGTCTGGACTGCTGCCATGGCACAGGAGAAATTGCATGTTAGAAAAGGTATCAATGCGTGCTCTACAATCAGAAATACTGTTTATCACTGTTTATGCCATTGACTATCAAGAGCATAGAAAAGTCTTCTGTTGCTGTCACCTCAGCAAACTAGATTATTATTTTATTTTTTAATTGCCTCAGGTTTTCTCTAGTAATTTTGTCCCCTAGAGAGAATGGCTTGCTTACACCAGAGAGTTCAGTAGTTAGAGCATCTCACCCATATAATAATGTCATAGGTTTGGTCCTGTTTCAAGGCACATAGAGAAACAGATTGATGTTTCTGACTATCTTTCTGTTTTACCCACCCAACTATCTTCCTATACCATTAATAATTAAATAAAAGAAAAAATGACAATGGCTTTTTTGTAGTTTTTGCAGCTTATATTGCATAGAGAAATGAATTATGTTTTTTAAAATCTCATCACAAGAAAAAATAGATAGTAGGGTTGTAAAGTACCATATTTCCCCATGCATAACCTGTCTCCCTGTAGAAGACACACCTTCATTTTCTGGCACATAATTTGAGGAAATGATAACAAATGCGAAGAAACAGAAAATGCAAGTAAAAAAAAACTACAACCACTGCATAAGATGCACGCTATTTTCAAACCGCACATTTTCGAAAAAGATGAGTCTTAAACGAAGGGTAATATGATATACACCCACCGAATGTCTCTGTGAACATTTTCTTTCTTTCTTTCTTTTTTTTTTTTTTACAGATACAGGGAGAGAGTCAAAGAGGGGGATAGATAGGGACACACGGACAGGAACGTAAAGAGTTTTTTTTTTTTTATTATGTGCCAGGTCACAGATCAATCAACAGTTATTTGTTGTGTCAACTTAGTTGTTACTCGACTGCTTTCTCATTGTGCCTTGACCAGGAAACTGCAGCTACAGAGTGAACTCTTGCTTGTGTAGTGAGCCCATTGGGCTAAAGCTTTTGAGCTCTGCTCAAACCAGATAATTCCACGCTCAAGCTGGCGACCTTGGGATTTCAAATCTGGGTCCTTCGGATTCCAGTCAAATGTTCTAACCACTGCGCCACCGCTTGCTCAGGCTGTGACAAGTTTTTTCTTTTAATTTCTCTGGATTTTGTTTGGTATCCTGTTTAATAGTATTGGGGGAAAGGCTTTGTATTTTAATGATTTTTGCACTAAAATATATTCATCAGAACATTTCTTCATAGGTTTTCTTATGTAATTTTTCTTTCCATTAAGTTTAAAATATTTTGTAACTTGAATTTTGATTTTGAGTGGGGGTTATTTAGGACTGAATTTTTTAACTTAAAAAAGGAAGGGTTTTTCAGTTAGTTTTTAGTTCTGATTTCCATAGTACGTGTAATGACAACGAGAAACATGCTTTATATGATTTCAAAGGTTTGAGGTAGTTGAAACTTGCTTGAAAGAATATACAGGATTGCCTGTGGAAAATGGTTTCCAAATAAGCTTCTCTGTTGCCACCTCGTGTTCACCTTGGTAATAACAGCTCAGAGAAGTTCACCTGGAAAAATACAAAAGTTGGGTGCTGTGCGTTATATATCAATGTTGAAACCAAGAGTATTTAGAAGATAATTTATAACTTGTAAATATAAGGAATTTCTAGTTACTGCTTGCTACTTGTTTCAACGTTAACTCTAGTGAAAGCAATAGACATACCTGATATAATTTCAATCCTCTGAAGTTGGCTGAAATTTACTGCATAGCACATACTATAATGGTTGCTTTTACATGTGCTTCTCTGCTGCCACCTTGTGTGCATCTTGGGAATCACGCCTTAGTACAGATCCAAAGGTTGGGAATGGTAGTGAGGATTGTCTAAAAATGTTGATTCCAAATTGCCGTTTCTGTAAATCTTTTGTGTATTCTTAATGATTTGATTTCTGGGAATTTATCGGTTCATCTTGTTTTTTTTTCTTTCCTTCCAGCAATGCTTTCATAAGATCTTTCATTGTCCCCATCATATACCAGGCACTGTGCTAGGAACTACATGAGTAGTTGCTGCACTAAATGTCTTCCCATTCTACTATTTTTACTTCTGTCTTTTGAACTCCTTTATTTAAATCTTCTTAATATATTGTAAAATAGGATGTGCTTTGATTTGACAAGTATATTCAATTTAACTACATTTTCATTTTATTTTATTATATTTATTTTTTTTGTATTTTTCTAAAGCTGGAAATGGGGAGAGACAGTCAGACAGACTCCCGCATATGCCTGACCAAGATCCACCCAGTAAGCCCACCAGGAGCAATGCTCTGCCCACCAGGGGGCGATGTTCTGCCAATCTGGGGTGTCGATTTGCCATGACCAGAGCCACTCTAGCACCTAAGGCAGAGGCCAAGGAGCCATCACCTGCGCCTGGGCCATATATACTCCAATGGAGCCTTGGTTGCAGGAGGGGAAAAGAGAAACATAGAGGATGGAGTGGGGGTGGAGAAGCAAATGGGCGCTTCTCCTACATGTCCTGGCTGGGAATGGAACCCAGGTCCCCCGCACACCAGGCCGACATTCTATCCCTGAGCCAACCAGCCAGGGCTTAACTACTTTTCTATTATAAAAACTGTATTCTTATTGCAAGTGCAAAACAAATTATAAGAAAAGGAAACAACAATTTTCATACAGAGATATCTACTGTTAATATTATGACATTATCTTTCTATATTCTTAGTGTACCTATTATATTTCTCTATCTACACATTCTAAGATACATTGGGTGTGCATACATCTGTGTGCATAAGTATGCATTGCACATGAGCATATCTCTCTGTGTCCATGATATCTATCATTTGAGGATACCTGTGTATGCATGCAAAACACTATTTATACTTCCTTCATTAAAAAATTATTGTATTTCTATTATGTGCCATGCACTGTGTTTGACACTGGTTGCCTATAGTGAAAAAGACAGAATAACTTTCTGTCTCTATGAATAATAGACTCTCACACTGCAAACAAAGGAAGAAAGAATATACATAAATAAATTAATTATAAGTTGTGACAAGCACTGGATATGGTAGTGCAAAGTCTTGTTCCCAGGTTTCATTGATCGAGGTGACGTTCAGTATATCAGTTTCTCAACAGGCAGAGCTGAGACATAAGTCTCACTTCTTCAGCAATGCATGTTCTCAGCTATGAAACTGAGAAAATTCTCAAGTGCTGAAACAAAGACCCTGGGATGTTTTGTGTTACCAAAGGAACTAACTTGTAACTGGTGACCCAGGCTCAGATAAATTCTGACATCCAAAGCTTAGGAGGTTTCTCAGTCTGGACTGCTGCAACAACACAAGAAAAAAGTGCATGTTAGGAAAGAAGTCACACTGTGGTAAACAATCAGATATATTGTTTATGCCCCTGACTGTCAAGATCAAAGAACAGTCTTCTGGTGTTGTAACAACAGCAGCCTAGATTAATATTTTCATTTTTAATTACCTCAGGTTTATTTAGTAATTATTTTGCCCTAAAGACAATGGCTTGCTATTACCAGAGAGCTGAGTAGATAGAGCATCACACCCATACACTAATGTCATAGGTTTGGATATGGGTCTAGGCACATATAGAAACACATTGATGTTTCTGACTATGTGTCTGTCTGTTTCCCCCCTCTTCCTCCCTCTAACATTAAGAAGTAAATGAAAGAAAAATGACAATGGCTTTTTTTGTTGTTTTTGCAGGTAAAATTGCTTAGAGGAAAAAATTATGTTTTTCAAAATCTTACCCCAAAATGAAATAAGTGGTAAGGTTGTAAGGTACCATATTTCCTCTTGTAAAGTAGCCTCCCTGTATAAGAAGCACCTTAATTTGGGGGCAAAAAAGTTGAGAAAATGAAAAGAAATATGAATAAACAGAAAATGCAAGTAAAAATTCAACAACCACTGTCTAAGACGCACCCAGTTATCAAACCCCACATTTTAAACATGATGAGTTTTATAAATAGGAATATATGGATAGGACCTTCAAATGTCCCTGTGAACATTTCTTTATTTCTTGTTCTTTTTTTTCCAGAGTCATAGAGATAGTGAGAGAGAGGGCTAGATAGGGACAGACAGAAAAGAATGGAGAAAATTATTTATTATGTGCCAGTTCACAGATCAATCATCATTTTTTCATAAGGACACCTTATTTGTTCATTGACTGCTCTCTGATATGTGTCTTGACCAAGGGGACACAGCTGACCAAGTGACCCCAAGCTCGAGACAGCGACATTGGGATCAAGCTGTTGAGCTTTGCTAAAACGAGATGAGCCCACGCTCAAGGTGGCGAAGTTGGGATCTCAAATCTGGGTACTGCACATTTCAGTCAAATGCTCTACCCATTGTGCCTCTGACTTGTCAGTCTGTGAAGATTTGTTTCTTTTACATTCTCTGGATTTGGTTTAGTATCCTGGTTCTTAGTATCGGTGGAAAGGCTGTGTATTTTAAGGTTTTATTCCTCCAAAATGTATACATCACTACATTTTTTATAGATTTTCTTATGTAGTTTTTCTTTTCATTAATTTTAATGTATTTTGCAGTTTGAATTGTGATTTTGACAGGGTGTTATTTAGAAGTGTATTTCATTACCTTAAAAAAGGGATTTTAGATAATTTCTCTTACTGTTTAGTATATTAAGTGTAATGACAACAAAAAACATGCTTTATATAATTTCTAAGGTTAGAGGTAGTTGAAACTTGCTTGAAAGAACATACAGGCTTATGTGTGGAAAATGCTTTCCAAGAGTACTTCCCTGCTGGCACCTCGTGTGCACCTTGGAAATAACAGCTCAGAGCAGTTCACCTAGAAAAACACAGCAGTTGGGTGTTTTGCATTATCTATTAATGTTGAATCAAAGGCTATCTAGAAGATACTTTCATAACTTGTAAATATAAGGGAGTTCTAGTTACTGTTTGCTACCTGTTTCAATGTTAACTGTAGTGTAAGCAAGAGATACATTTCATGTCATTTCAATCATCTGAAGTTTGCTTGAACTTGCTCCATAGCACATAAAATATGGTCTCTGTTACATGTGCTTCTCTGTTACCACCTCGTTTGCATCTTGGGAATCACGCTTCAGTAAAGGCCCAAAGGAAAGTTTTGGTAGTTAAGATTGTCTACAACCATTGATTCCATTAACCACATCTGTGAAGTGTTTCTACACCTTCAGTGGTTTTTTGGGGAGAGAATTTATCATTTCTTCATGTTTTTCTTTTTTCCTAGCAGCCATGCTTTCATAAAGCCTTTGAAAGTGCCCTTCATATACCAGGCACTGTGCTAAGAGCTCATGTCCCTGCACTCAGTCACTTACCATTCTACTATTTTTACATCTGTCTTTTGAACTTCTTTTATTTAAACTACTTAATGTATTGTAAATTATGATGTCCTTTGATTTGACAAGTATATAGTATTTTAACAGCTTTTTATTATAAACACGGTATTCTTAGGGCAGAAATGCAAAAAAATGATAAGTAAAACAAAACAACAAATTTTCATACATAGATATCAACTGTAACTTTAGCCATTTTCTTTCCATATTCTTTGTTTACCAATTTATTTACCTATGTATATGTACTCAGGTACATTGGGTGCGTGTACCGAATGTGAGCATAGATGTGCATCGCACGTGAGCATACCTCTCTGTTTCAATATTGTCTGTCATTTGTGGATATTTTTGTACGTATGCAAATGGATATTTATTCACTTAACCAGTAAAAACTTAATGAATTTTTATTATATGCCAGCCACTGTACTCGACACTGGTTGCCAATAGTGAATGGGAGAGACGCACTTTCTGTCTTTATGGATATTACACTGTCATGGAGTAGAAAGAGGAAGAAAAAATATACATAAAAAATTATGTTGTGACAAACACTGTTTTTGGTAGTGCAATACCTTTGGTGCCAGTTGTTATTGATCGTGGCATGGTAAAGTATATCATTTTCTTGGAAGGCAGAGCTGAGACATAAGTTTCGGTTCTTCAGGAATGTGTGATCTCAGCTATAAAACTGATAAAATTTACAAGTGATGCAACAAATACCCAGGGAAGTGTTCTGTGACCAAAAGAACATAATTTGTAAGTGCTGACCAGGCTCAGATAAATTCTGAAAACCAAAGCTTAGGACGTTTCTCAGTCTGGACTGCTGCCACGGCACAAGAAAAAGTGCATGTTAGGAAAGGTGTGAATTCGTGCTCAACAATCAGAAATACTGATTGTATATGCCCCTGACTGACAAGAGCCTAGAAAAGTCTTCGGATGTTGTCACCACAGCAGACTAGATTATTATTTCATTTTTTATTTGCCTCAGGTTTTCTATAGTAATTTTGTCTGCCTAGAGACTATGGCTTGCTTACACCCGAAAGCTCACTAGTTAGAGCAGCACACTCATACAGTAATGTCATAGGATTGGTCCTGGTTCAAGGCACATACAGAAACAGATTGATGTTTCTGAATATCTGTCTGTCTTTTTCCCCCCCACTTCCTCTCTCTAACATTAAAAATTAAATAATAGAAAAAATGACAATGGCTATTTTTTTGTTGTTTTCACAGCTTAAATTGCAGAGAGGAATGAATTATGTTTTTCAACATCTCACCACAAGAGAAAATAGGTAGTAAGGTTGTAAAGTACCATATTTCCCCATGCATAATATGCCTTCCTGTAGAAGTCGCACCTTTATTTTTGGGCACAATATTTAAAAAATTGATAACAAATGCGAAGAAACAGGAAATGCAAGTAAAATATACTACAAGCACTGTATAAGATGCACCCAGTTTTCAAGTCCCACAATTTTCAAAAAAGATGAGTCTTAAACCAGGGCAAATATGGTATACACACGCCGAATATCTCTGTGAACTCTTCATTTCCTTCTTTCTATTTTTTCTTTTTTTTTTTTTTGACAGAGACAGTGAGAGAGCCAGAGGGAGGGATAGATAGGGACGCACAAACAGGAGGGTAAAGAATTCTTTTTTTATTATGTGCCATGTTACAAATCAATCATCAGTATTTTGTTGTGACACCCTAGTTGCTCATTGACTACTCTCTCATTGTGCCTTGACCAGGGAACTACAGCTGACCGAGTAACCTCTTGCTCGAGCCAGTGAGCCCATTGGGCTAAAGCTGGTGAGCTTTGCTTAAACCAGATAAGCCCAAGCTCAAGCTGGCGAACTTGGAATCTCAAAGGTAGGTCCTCCGCATTCCGGTCAAATGCTCTATCCATGGCGTCACTGCCTCTTCAGGCTGTGAAAATTTTAATATTTAACTTTCTCTGGATTGTGTTTAGTATCCTGTTTCATAGAATGGGTGGTAGCATTGTGTATTTTAAGGTTTTTTCCCACTAAAATGTATGCATCACAACATTTTTCCATAGATTTTTTATGGACATTTAATTCCATTAAGTTTAAAATATTTTGTAACTTGAATTTTGATTTTGAGCAGAGGTTATTTAGGAGTAAATTTCTTAACATAACAAAGGAAGGGATTTTTAGTTAATTTTTATTACTGATTTCTAGAATAAGTGTAATGACAAAAAGTATCATGCTTTATATCATATAAAAGGTTTGAGGTAGTTGAAACTTGCTTGAAATAAAATACAGGATTGTCTGTGGGAAATGTTTTTCAATGCGCTTCTCTGCTGCCACCTCGTGTTCACCTTGGGAATAACAGCTCAGAGCAGTTCAGCTGAAAAAACACAGGAGTTGGGAGTTGAGCTTCATCTATCAATGTTGAAAACAAGACTACTTAGAAGGTACTTTTATAACTTGTAAATATAAGGAATTTCCAGTTACTGTTTGCTACTTGTTTCAAAGTTAACTCTAGTGAAAGCAATAGACATATTTGATATTATTTCAATCCTCTGAAGTTGGCTGAAACTTGCTGCATAGCACATACTATAATGGTCTCTGTTACATGTGCTTCTCTGCTGCACCTCGTGTGCATCTTGGGATTCACGCCTCAGATCAGATCCAAAGGAAAGTAATAGTAGAGAGGATTGTATACAAACGTTGATTCCAATTTGCCGGTTCTGTAAATATTTTGTGTATTCTTAGTGATTTGATTTCTGGGAATCTATCAGTTCACCTTCTTTTTCTTCTTTCCTTCCAGCAATGCTTTCATAAAGCCTTTGAATGTTCCCATCATATACCAGGCACTGTGCTAGGAACTCAATGAGTAGTTGGTGCACTCATTTTCTTCCCATTCTACTATTTTTACTTCTGCATTTGGACTCCTTTATTTAAATCTTCTTAATATATTGTAAAATAAGATGTGCTTTGATTTGAAAACTATGTTGAATGTAACTGCTTTTTTATTATAAAAACTGTATTCTTATTGAAGAAGTGAAAGAAAAAGTGAATAGAATACAAAACAGCAAATTTTCATCCAGAGATAACTACTGTTAATATTATGACATTATCTTTCCATATTCTTAGTATGCCTATTATATTTCTATATCTATATGTACTTAGGTACATTGGGTGTGCATAAATCTGTGTATATAGATGTGCATTACTTATCAGCATATCTCTCTGGTTCCACAGTTTCTATCATTTGTGGATACCTGTGAATGCATGCAAATTACTATTTATTCTTTTATTCATTAATCACAGATTGTATTTCTATTATGCTCCAGGCACTGTGCTCTATACTGTTTGCCTAGAGTGAATGAGACAGACTGTCTTTATGAATAATACACTGTCATGCTATAGACAGAGGAAGAAAAATGTACATAAAAATAATTATAAGTTGTGACAAGTACTGGACATAGTAGTGCAATATCCTTTTCCCAGTTTTCATTGATCGTGGCAGTGTTCAGTATATCAGATTCTCAAAAGGCAGAGCTGAGACCTAAGTCTCAGTTTTTCATCAATGCATGTTCTCAGCTATAAAACTGAGAAAATTCTCAAGCGCTGAAACAAAGACTCTGGGAGGTGTTCTGTGAGCAAAAGATCCGAGCTTGTAAGTGGTGACCCAGGCTCAGATAAATTCTGATGTCCAAAGCTTAGGAGGTCTCTCAGTCTGGAGTGCTGCAACAGCACAAGAAAATAGTGCATGTTAGGAAAGGGGTCACATTGTGGTATACAATCAGAAATATTTTTTATGCCACTAACAGTCAAGAGCAAAAAAAAAGTCTTCTGGTGTTATTACCACAGCAGACTAGATTATTGTTTTATTTTTAATTACCTCAGTTTTTCTCTAGTAATTTTCCCCCTAAATACAATAGCTTGCTGTCACCGGAGAGCTCAGTAGATAGAGCATCACACACATGCACTAAAGTCATAGGTTTTTCCTTGGTCTAGGCACATACAGAAACACATTGATGTTTCTGACTATCTGTGTTTCTGTTTTCTACCCTCTTCCTCCCTCTAACATTAATAACTGAATAAAAGATAAGTGACAATGGCTTTTTTGTTGTTTTTGCAGCTTAAATTGCTAACAGGAATGAATTATTATTATCAAAATCTCACTCTAACTGGAAATAAATGGTAAGGTTGTAAAATTCCATATCTCCTCATGTATAAGTAGCCTTCCTCTATAAGTATCAACTTAATTTTGGGGCGAAAATTTGAGAAAATAATAACAAATGTGAAGAAACAGGAAATGCACGTAAAAATATAACAACCACTGTATACGATGCACCCAGGTTTCAAACACCACATTTTAAAAAATGATGAGTTTTGTACATAGGAATATATCGATAGAAACTCCAAATGTCTCTGTGAACATTTCTTCCTTTCCTTTTTTTCTTTTTTCCAGAGTCATAGAGAGAGTGAGAGAGAGGTATAGATAGAACAGACAGACAAGAATAAAGAAAAATTTTTATTATGTGCCAGGTCACAGATCAATCACCATTTTTTCATAAGGACACTTTAGTTATTCATTGACTGCTCTCTCATATGTGCCTTGACCAGGAAGCTACAGATGACCGAGTGACCCCTTGTTCGAAACAGCGACATTGGGATCAAGCTGTTAAGTTTTGCTAAAATGAGATGAGCCCACGATCAAGCTGTTGAATTTGGGATCTCAAATCTGGGTACTGTGCATTCAAGTCAAATGCTCCATCCACTGAGCCACTGCTTTTTCAGTCTGTGAATATTTTGTTTCTTTTACATTCTCTGGATTTTATTTAGTATTCTGGTTCTTAGTATGGGTAGAAAGGCTCTGTATTTTAAGGTTTTATTCCTCTAAAATGTATTCATCACTACATTATTTTTATTTATTTTCTTATGTACTTTTTCTTTTCATTAATTTTAAGGTATTTTGCAGCTTGAATTGTGATTTTGAGGAGGGGAAATTTAGGAGTGTATTTCATTACATTAAAAAAGGGATTTTAGTTAATTTCTATTACTGTTTAGTATATAAAGTTTAATGACAACAAGAAACATGCTTTATATCATTTCTAAGGTTAGAAGTAGTTGAAACTTGCTTGAAAGAACATACAGGATTATCTGTGGAAAATGTTTTCCAAGAGCGCTTCTTTGCTGCCACCTCCTGTGCACCTTGGAAATAACAGCTCAGAGCAGTTCACCTGGAAAAACACAACAGTTGGGTGTTGTGCATTATCTATCAATGTTCAATCAAAGGCTATCTAGAAGATGCTTTCATAACTTGTAAATATAAGGGAGTTCTAGTTAATGTTTGCTACCAGTTTCAATGTTAACTGTAGCATAAGCAAGAGATACACTTCATATCATTTCAATCTTCTAAAGCTTGCTGGAATTTGCTCTATACCACATTAAATATTGTTCTCTGTTACATGTTCTTCTCTGTGACCACCTCGTTTGCTTCTTGGGAATCACACTCAGTATAGGTGCAAAAAAAAGTTTTGGTAGATAAGATTGTCTACAACCACTGATTCCAATTAGCTGCTTCTGTGAAGTGTTTCTGTATTTTTAGTGTTTTTTTGGGGAGGAATCTATCGTTTCATCTTGTTTTCCTTTTTTGCTTTTAGCCAAGCTTTCATAAAGCCTTTGAAAGTGCCCTTCATATACCAGGCACTGTGCTAAGAGCTCATGTCCCTGCACTCAGTCACTTACTGTTCTACTATTTTTACATCTGTCTTTTGAATTTCTTTTATTTAAATCTACTTAATGTATTGTAAATTATAATGTGCTTTGATTTGACAAGTATACAGTATTTTAACAGCTTATGTTTATAAACACATTGTTCTTATTGCAGAAATGCAAAAAAATGATAAGTAAAACAAAACAACAAATTTTCATACATAGATATCAACTGTTAACTTTAGCCATTTTTTTCCTATATTCTTTGTGTACCAATTTTATTTACCTATGTATATGTACTCAGGTAAATTGTGTGTGTGTACCTAATGTGTGCAAAGATGTGCATCGCACGTGAGCATACCTCTCTGTTTCAATAGTGTCTGTCATTTGTGGATATTTTTGTATGTATGCAAATGGATATTTATTCACTCATCCAGTAAAAAGTTAATGGATTTTCATTATATGCCAGCCACTGTACTCGAAAATGGTTGCCAATAGTGAATGGGAGAGACTCACTTTCTGTCTTTATGGATATTACACTCTCATGGAGTAGAAAGAGAAACGAAAGATATACATAAAAACTATAAGTTGTGACACACACGGGATATGGTAGTGCAATACCTTTGGTCCCAGTTGTGATTGATCATGGCATGGTTAAGTATATCAGTTTCTTGGAAGGCAGAGCTGAGACATAACTCTCGGTTGTTCAGGAATGCATGATCTCAGCTATAAAACAGAAAATTTACAAGAGATGCAACAAATACTCTGGGAGGTGTTCTGTTACAAAAAGAACATAAATTGTAAGTGTTTATAGACTATTGTCTCATAAGTGCCTTGACCAGGGGGCTATATCTAATAGAGTGACCGCTTGCTCTAGACAGTGACCTTGGGCTGAAAATGGTGAGTTTTGCTCGAAACACATGAGCCCACGCTCTAGATGGCACCCTTGTAATATCAAACTTGAGTCCACCTCATTCCAGTCAATTGCTCTAATCACTGCACTATTGCCCGTTCAGGGTGTGAACATTTTTTCTTTTACTTTCTCTGGATTTTATTTAGTATCCTGAATATTAGTACGGGTGGAAAGGCTGTGTGTTTTAAAGTTTTCCTGTCCTAAAATAGATTCATCACTCCATTTTTCTATAGGTTTCCTTATGTTCTTTTTATTTCCATTAATTTTAGGGTATTTTGCAACTTGAATTGTGACTTTGAGCAGAAAGAGGTTATTTAGGAGTTAAATTCCTTACCTACAATAAAAGGATTTTTAGTTAATTTGTATTACTGTTTACTATATTAAGTGTGAGGACAACAAGAATCATGCTTTCTATCATTTCTAAGGTTAGAGGTAGTACAAAATTGCTTGAAAGAACATACAGGATTATCTGTGGTAAATGTTTTCCAAGTGTGCTTCCCTGCTGCCACCTCATGTGCACCTTGGAAATAACAGCTCAGAACAGTTCATCTGGATAAATACATCAGTGGGCTGTTGTGCGTTATCTATCAATGGTGAATTCAAAGCCATCTATAGGAAAGTTTTATAACTTGTAAATATAACAAATTTCTAGATAAAGCTTCTACTTCGTTCAATGTTAATTGTTGTGAAAGTAAGAATTATTCTTGGTATCATTTCAATCCTCTGATTTTGGCTGGAAATTCCTCCATAGCACATACAATAATGGTGTCTGTTACATGTGTTTCTCTGCTGTCACATCTTTTTCATCTTGGGAATCAAGGCTTAGTACAGGTCCAAAAAAATAATTTGGTAGAGAGCATTTTCTTTAAACGTTAATTCCAATTTGCCATTTCTGTAAAGGTTTTGTGTATCCTTACTAGTTTGTTTTCTGAAAGTCTTTCGGTTCAACTTATTTTTTATCTTTACTTCAAGCCATAATTTTATAAAGCTTTTGAAAGTGCCCATCATATACCAGGCTGTGTGCTAGGAACACATTTCCGTACACTCAATGAATTCCCATTCTACTCTTTTAGCTCCTGTCTTTTGAACTTCTTTTGTATAAATCAACTTCATGTATAGTAAAGTAGGATTTGCTTTGATTTGACAAGTGTGTTGAATTTTAACAGCCTTGATATTATAAAAAAGTATTCTTATAGCAGAAGTGCAAAAAAAATGATCTCAAAAACAAAAAAAAAAACAAATTTTCATACAGGTATATCTACTGGTAATATTAGGACATTTTCTTTCCATATTCTTTGTGTAAGTATTATATTTCTGCATGTATATATACTCAGGTACATTGGGTGTGTGTACATTTGTGTGCATAAATGGGCATTGCACATGAGCATATCTCTCTGTGTCAACAGTGTCTGTGATTTGTGTATAACTGTGTACATATGCAAATGACTATTTATTCATTCATTAAGGAAAGACTAATTGTATTTGATTAATTGCCAGGGACTGTGCTCGACACTAGTTGCCTATAGTGAAAGAGACAGTTTCACTTTCTGTTTTTAGGAATACTACACTGTAATTGGGTAAACAGAAAGAGGAAAATATACATAAATAAAATAAACATAAGTTTAACAAGCACTTAATTTGGTAGTGCAATATCCTTGGTGTCAGTTATGATTTATTGTGGTGAGGTTCTCTATATTATTTTTTCAGAAGGCAGAGCTGAGACATAATTCTCGGTTTTTCAGCAATACGTGTTCTCAGGTATAAAACCAAGAAAATATTGAAGTTATGCAACAAACACCCTGGGAGGTGTTCTGTGAGAAATAGTACCTAGCTTCTATGTAGTGACCAATGCTCAGTTAAATTAATGATGTCCAAAGCTTAGGATGTCTCTCAGTTTGGATTGCTGCCATGGCACAAGAGAAAGTGCATGTTAGATAGGGGTAACTTTGTGCTAAACAATTAGAAATACTGACTATGCCCTTAAAATTCAAGAGCAAATAAATGTCTTCTGGTGTTGGCACCACAACAGACTAGATTATCATTTTAATTTTTTATTACCTCTGGTTTTCTCTGGTAAGTTTATTCACCAAGAGACAATAGCTTGCTCTCACCAGAGAGCTCCGTAGTTAAAGCATCACACCAATATGCTAATATCATAGGTTTGGCCCTGCATCAAGGAACATACAAAACAGATTGATTTTCTGACTGTCTGTCTGTCTTTTCCCCCTTTATCCTGCCTCTATCATGAATAAATATATAAAAGAGAAAATGAGAATGGCTTTTTTATTGTTGTTTTTGCATCTTAAATTGCATAGAAGAATGAATTATGTTTTACATAATCTCACCCCAAGAGAAAATAAACGGTAAGGTTTTAAAGTACCATATTTCCCCATGTATAAGAAGCTTCTCTGTATAAGACACATCTTATTTGGGGTGCTCAAAGTTTCAGTAAATGATAGCAAATGCGAATAAATGAGAAATGCAAGTAAAAAATTTTACAACCACTGTATAAGACGCACCTAGTTTTCTAACGCCATATTTTTCAAAAAGATGAGTCTCATTCATAGGATAATATGATATACACCCACAAAATATCTCTTTGAATATTTCTTTTTTCTTTTCTTTTTCAGAGACAGGGAGAGAGTCAGAGAGAGGGATAGATTGGGACAGACAGAAAGAGAGATTTCTTATTATGTTCCAGGTCACAGATCAATCATCAGTTTTTCGTTGTGACCCCTTTCTGGTTCATAGACTCTTGTCTCATATGTGCCTTGACCAGGATGCTATACCTCATAGAGTGACCGCTTGCTCTAGACAGCAACCTTGGGCTCAACATGGTGAGCTTTGTTCGAAACACATGAGCCCACGCTCAAGTTGGCACCCTTGGAATCTAAAACCTGAGTCAACCACATTCCAGTCTATTGCTCTAACAACTCACCATTGCCTGCTGACGCTGTGAACATTTTTTCTTTTAATTTCTCTCGATTTTATTTAGTATTCTGGTTCCTAGTACGGGTGGAAAGGCTCTAGGTTTTAAGGTTTTCTTGCCCTAGAATAGATTCATCACTATATTTTTCTGTATTTTTCCTAATGTAGTTATTATTTCCATTGATTTTAAGGTATTTTTGCAATTTGAATTGTGATTTTGAGCAGAAAGTGTTTAATTAGGAGTTAGTTTCCTTACCTTCAAAAAAGGGATTTTTTATTAATTTGTATTACTGTTTACTATATTAAGTGTGAGGACAATAAGAAACATGCTTAATTTCATTTCTAAGGTTAGAGGTAGTGAATCGTGCTTGAAAGAAAATACACGACTGTCTGTGGGAAATGTTTTCCAAGTGAGCTTCTCTTCTGCCACCTCGTGTTCACCTTGGGAATTACAGCTCAGAGCAGTTTACCTGAAAAAACACAGCAGTTGGGAGTTGTGCTTTATCAATTTTGAAAAAAAAATGACTGTTTTGAAGATACTTTTATACCTTGTAAATATAAGGAATTTCCAGTTGCTGTTTGCTACTCGTTTCAACCTTAACTCTTGTCAAAGTAATAGACTTATTTGATATTATTTCAATCCTCTGAAGTTGGCTGAAACTTGCTGCATAGCACATACAATAATGGTATCTGTTACATGTGCTTGTCTGCTGCCACCTAGTGTGCATCTTGGGAATCACGCTTTAGAACAGATCCAAAGGAAAAAAATAGTAGAGAGGATTGTCTAAAAATGGTGATTCCAATTTGCCAGTTCTGTAAATATTTTGTGTATCCTTAGTGATTTGATTTCTGGGAATCTATCAGTTCACTTTGTTTTTCTTCTTTTCTTCCAGCAATGCTTTCATAAAGCCTTTGAATGTTCCCATCATATACCAGGCACTGTGCTAGAAACTGTATGTGTAGTTGGTGCACTCAATATCTTTCCATTATACTAATTTTACTTCTGCATTTGGACTCTTTTATTTAATTCTTCTTAATGTATTTTAAAACAAATGTGCTTTGATTTGAAAAGTATGTTGAATGTAATGGTTTTTTTATTATCAAATCTGTATTCTTTTGCAGAAGTGAAGAAAAAATGAATAGAATACAAAACAACAAATTTTCACGCCAGATAACTACTGCTAATATTATGACATTATCTTTCCATATTATTAGTGTACCTATTATATTTCTATATCTATATGTACTAAGGTACACTGGGTGTGCATACATCTGTGTGTATAGATGTGCATTGCATATGGGCATATTTCTCTGGGTCCACAGTTTCTATCATTTGTGGATACCTGTGTATGCATGCAAATTACTATTTATTCTTTCATTTATTAAACACTTATTGTATTTCTATTATGTTTCAGGCACTCTGCACTACACTGTTTGCCTATAGTGAAAGAGACAGACTGTCTATGTGAATAATACACTGTCATGCTGTAGAAAGAAGAAGAAAAATGTACATAAATAAAATAATTATAAGTTGTGACAAGCACTGGATATAGTAGTGCAATGTCTTGTTTCCAATTTCATTGATCATGGCGATGTTCAGTATATCAGTTTCTCAAAGGCAGAGCTGAGACTTAAGTCTCAGTTTTTCAGCAATGCATTTTCTCAGCTATAAAACTGAGGAAATTCTCAAGCGCTAAAAAAAATAACCTGGGAGGTGTTATATGAGCAAAAGAATTTAACTTGTAAGTGGTGACCCAGGATCAGATAAATTCTGATGTCCAAAGATTAGGAGGTCTCTCAGTCTGGACTGCTGCAACAGCACAAGAAAAAAAGTGCATGTTAGGAAAGGGGTCACATCATGGTAAACAATCAGAAATATTTTTATGCCACTAACAGTCAAGAGCAAAGAAGAGTCTTCTGGTGTTGTCACCACAGCAGACTAGATTATTGTTTCATTTTAATTACCTCAGTTTTTCTCTTGTAATTTTCCCCCTAAATACAGTGGCTTGCTATCACCAGAGAGCCCAGTAAATAGAGCATCACACACATACACTTATGTCAGAGGTTTGGTCCTGGGTCGAGGCACATACAGAAACACAGTGATGTTTCTGAATATCTGTGTGTCTGTTTTCTCACTCTAACATTAATAACTAAATAAAAAAATGATAATGGCTTTTTTTGTTGTTATTGCAGCTAAAATTGCTTAGAGGAATGAATTATTTTTTTTCAAAATCTCATTTCAAGAGGAAGTAAGTGGTAAGGTTGTAAAGTACCATATCTCCCCATGTATAAGCAGCCTCCCACTATAAGTAGCATCTTAGTTTTGGGGCACAAAATTTGAGAAATTTATAACAAATGCAAAGAAACAGCAAATGCAAGTAAAAATACAACAACAACTGTATAAGATACACCCAGGTTTCATACCTCACATTTTTAAAAATGATGAGTTTTATACATAGGAAAATATGGATAGAAACTCCAAATGTCTCTGTGAACATTTATTTCTTTCCATTTCTTCTTTTCTTCAAAGTCATAGAGAGAGTGAGAGAGAGAGGGATAAATAGGGACAAACAAACAAGAATGGAGAAAATTTTTTATTACGTGCCAGGTCACAGATCAATTATCATTTTTTCGTAAGGACACCTTAGTTGTTCATTGACTGCTCTCTCATATATGCCTTGACCAGGGGGCTACAGCTGACCGAGTTACCCCTTGTTCGAGACAGCAACATTGGAATCAAGCTGTTAGGCTTTGCTAAAATGAGATGAGCCCACGCTCAAGCTGGCGAATTTGAGATCTCAATTCTGGGTACAGAGTATTCCAGTCAAATACTCTACCTACTGTGGCCCTGCCTTGTCAGTCTGTGAACATTTTGTTTCTTTTACATTCTCTGGATTTTATTTAGTATCCTGGTTCTTAGTATGGGTGGAAAGGCTGTGTATTTTAAGGTTTTATTCCTCTAAAATGTATTCATCACTACATTTTTTTATAGATTTTCTTATGTAGTTTATCTTTTCATTAATTTCAAGGTATTTTGCAGCTTGAATTGCGATTTTGAGGGGGAGTTATTTACGAGTGTATTTCATTACCTTAATTTCTATTACTGTTTAGTATATTAAGTGTAATGATGACAAGAAACATGCTTTATATCATTTCTAAGGTTAGAGGTTGTTGAAACTTGCTTGAAAGAACATACAGGATTATCTGTGGAAAATGTTTTCCAAGAGTGCTTCCCTGATGCCACCTCGTGTGCACCTTGGAAATAACAGCTCAGAGCAGTTCACCTGGAAAAACACTGCAGTTGGGTGTTGTGCATTATCTATCAATGTTGAATCGAAGCCTATCGAGAAGATACTTTCATAATTTGTAAATATAAGGGAATTCTAGTTACTGTTTGCTACCTGCTTCAATGTTAACTGTAGTGTAAGCAGGATCTACACTTCATATCATTTCAATCATCTGAAGTTTGCAGGAACGTTCTTTATAGCACATAAAATATTGGTCTCTGTTACATGTGCTTCTCTGCTACCACCTTGTTTGCATCTTTGGAATAACGCTTTAGTACAGGTCCAGAGAAAAGTTTTGGTAGATAAGATTTTCTACAACCATTGTTTCCAATTAGTCTCTCTGTGAAGTGTTTCTGTATCTTTAGTGTTTTTTTTTTTTTCTGGGAATCTATTGTTTCATCTTGTTTTTCTTTTTTCCTTCCAGCCATGCTATCATAAAGCCTTTGAAAGTGCCCGTCTTATACCAGGCACTGTGCTAAGAACTCATTTCCCTGCACTCAGTAACTTCCCATTCTACTATTTTACATCTGTCTTTTTAACTAGTCATTTAAATATACTAAATGTATTCTAAAATATGATGTGCTTTGATTTGACATGTATATTGAATTTAAACAGATTTTATTATATAAATGGTATTCTTATTGCAGAAGTGCAAAAAACTGATAAGAAAAACAAAACAACAAATTTTCATACATAGATATCAGCTGTTAATTTTATGCCATTTTCTCTTTATATTCTTTGTGTACCAATTATATTTCTCTATGTATATGTACTCATATACATTGGGGTGCATGTACCCAAAGTGTGCATAGATGTGCATTGTACATGAGCATACCTCTCTGTTTCAATAGTGTCTGTCCTTTGTGGGTGTACGTATGCAAATGACTATTCACTTTTTCAGTAAAAACTTATTGTATTTTTTTATATGCCAGTCACTGTGCTCGAAATTGTTTTCCAATAGTGAATAAGACATACTCACTATCTGTCTTTATGCATATTACCCTGTCATGGAGTAGACAAAGGTAGGAAAATATACATAAAAAAATTAAAGTTGTGGCAAACACTGGATTTGGTAGTGAAATACCTATGGTCCCAGTTGTGATTGATCGTGGCAAGGTTAAGTATATCAGTTTCTCAGAAGGCCGACCTGAGACATAAGTCTCGGTTTTTCACCAATCCTTGATATCAGCTATAAAACTGAGAAAATTTATAAGGGATGAAACAATGAACCTGGGAGGTGTTCTGTGACCAAAAGAACCTAACTTGTAAGTGCTGACCCAGGCTCAGATAAATTCTTAAAACCAAACTGAGGAGGTTTGTCAGTCTGGACTGCTGCCACGGCACAAGAAAAAGTGCATGTTAGGAAAGGTGTCAATTCGTGCTCAACAATCAGAAATACTGTTTATTACTGTTTATGCCCTTGACTATCAAGAGCATAGAAAAGTCTTCTGTTGCTGTCACCGCAGCACACTAGATTATTATTTTATTTTTTACTTGCCTCAGCTTTTCACTAGTAATTTTGTCCCCCTAGAGAGAATGGCTTGCTTACACCATAGAGCTCACTAGTTAGAGCATCTCACCCAGATAGTAATGTCATAGGTTTGGTCCTGTTTCAAAGCACATAGAGAAACAGATTGATGTTTCTGACTATCTGTCTTCTCCCCACAATTCCTTCCTCTACCATTAATAATTAAATAAAAGAAAGAATGAGAATGGTTTTTTTTGTTGTTGTTTTGCAGCTTACATTGCATAGAGGAATGAATTATGTTTTTTAAAATGTCACCACAAGAAAAAATAGGTATCAGGGTTGTAAAGTACCATATTTCCCCATGCATAACCTGTCTCCCTGTAGAAGACACACCTTCATTTTCTGGCACATAATTTGAGGAAATGATAACAAATGTGAAGAAACAGAAAATGCAAGTAAAAAATACTACCACCACTGTATAAGATGCACCCTGTTTTCAATCCGCACATTTTTCAAAAAAGATGAGTCTTAAATGAGGGGTAATATGATATACACCTGCCGAATGTCTCTGTGAACATTTGATTTCTTTCTTTCTTTCTTTCTTTCTTTCTTTCTTTCTTTCTTTCTTTCTTTCTTTCTTTCTTTCTTTTTAATTTACACAGAAAGGGAGAGAGTCAGAGAGAGGGATAAATAGGGACACACAGACAGGAACGTGAAAGCTTTTTCCTATTATGTGCCAGGTCACATATCAATCTGGGATTTCAAATCTGGGTCCTTCATATTCCAGTCAAATTCTCTCCACTGTGCCACTGCCTGCTCAAACTGTGACAAGTTCTTTCTTTTACTTTCTCTGGATTTTGTTTAGTATCCTGTTTCATAGTATTGGTGGAAAGGTTTTGTGCTTTAAGGATTTTTTTGCACTAAAATATATTCATCACAACATTTTCCCATAGGTTTTCTTATGTAGTTTTTCTTTCCATTAAGTTTAAAGTATTTTGTAACTTTTATTTTGATTTTAAGTGGGGGTTATTTAGGACTGAATTTCTTAACTTAAAAAAGGAAGGGTTTTCCAGTTAGTTTTTAGTTCTGATTTATATAGTACGTGTAATGACAACAAGAAACATGCTTTATATGATTTCAAAGGTTTCAGGTAGTTGAAACTTGCTTGAAAGAATATACAGGATTGCCTGTGGAAAATGATTTCCAAATACGCTTCTCTGCTGCCACCTCGTGTTCACATTCAGAATAACAGCTCAGAGCAGTTCACCTGGAAAAATACAAAAGTTGGGTGCTGTGCATTATCTATCAATGTTGAAACCACGACTATTTAGAAAATAATTTATAACTTGTAAATATAAGGAATTTCTAGTTACTCTTTGCTACTTGTTTCAATGTTAACTCTAGTGAAAGCAATAGACATACCTGATATAATTTCAATCCTCTGAAGTTGGCTAAAACTTACTGCATAGCATATACAATAATTGTTGCTCTTACATGTGTTTCTCTGCTGCCACCTCGTGTACATCTTGGGAATCACGCCTTAGTACAGATCCAAAGGTTAGGAATGGTAGTGAGGATTGTCTAAAAATGTTGATTCCAAATTGCCATTTCTGTAAATCTTTTGTGTATTCTTAGTGATTTGATTTCTGGGAACTTATCTGTTCATCTTGTTTTTTTTTCTTTCCTTCCAGCAATGCTTTCATAAGATCTTTCAATGTCCCCATCATGTACCAGGCACTGTGCTAGGAACTACAAAAGTAATTGCTGTATTAAATGTCTTCCCATTCTACTATTTATACTTCTGTCTTTTGAACTCCTTTATTTAAATCTTCTTAATGTATTGTAAAATAAGATGTGCTTTGATTTGACAAGTATATTCAATTTAACTACATTTTTATTTTATTTTATTATATTATTTTTGTATTTTTCTGAAGCTGGAAATGGAGAGAGACAGTCAGACAGCCTCCCGCATGCGCCCGACCGGGATCTACCTGGCAAGCCCACCAGGGGCGATGCTCTTCCCCTCCGGGGTGTCACTCTGCAGTGACCAGAGCCACTCTAGTCCCTGGGCAGAGGCCAAGGAGCCATCACCTGTGCCCAGGCCATATATGCTCCAATGGTGCCTTGGCTGTGGGAGGGTAAGAGAGAGACAGAGAGGAAAGAGGGGGGTGGAGAAGTAAATGGGCGCTTCTCCTATGTGCCCTGGCCAAGAATCAAACCCGGTTTCCCCGCACGCCAGGCCAACGTTCTACCACTGAGCCAACCGGCCAGGGCCTAACTACTTTTTTATTATAAAAACTGTATTCTTATTGCAAGTGCAAAAAAAAAATTATAAGAAAAGAAAACAACAAATTTTCATACAGAGATATCTACTGTTTATATTATGACATTATCTTTCCATATTCTCAGTGTACTTATTATATTTCTTTATCTACACATTCTAAGGTACATTGAGTGTGCATACATCTGTGTGCATAGATATGCATTGCACATGAGCATATCTCTCTATGTCCACAGTGTCTATCATTTTGGATACCTTTGTATGCATGCAAATTACTATTTATACTTTCATCCATTAAAAAATTATTGTATTGTACTTTTATTATGTGCCTGGCACAGTGCTCAACACTGGTTGCCTATAGTGAAAGAGACAGAATAACTTTCTGTCTCTATGAATAATAGACTCTCATGCTGCAAACAAAGGAAGAAAGAATATACTTAAATAAAATAATTATAAGTTGTGACAACACAGGATATGGTAGTGCAATGTCTTGTTCCTAGGTTTCATTGATCGAAGTGACATTCAGTATATCAGTTTCTCAAAAGGCAGAGCTGAGACATAAGTCTCACTTCTTCAGCAATGCATGTTCTCAGCTATAAAAATGAGAAAATTCTCAAGTGCTGAAACAAAGACCCTGGGAGGTTTTGTGTTACCAAAAGAACCTGGCTTGTAAGTGGTGACCCAGGCTCAGATAAATTCTGATGTCCAAATTTTAGGACGTATCTCAGTCTGGACTGCTGCAACAGCACAAGAAAAAAGTGCATGTTAGGAAAGAAGTCACACCGTGGTAAATAATCAAAAATATTGTTTATGCCCCTGACTGTCAAGAGCAAAGAACAAACTTCTTTGTAACAACAGCAGCCTAGATTATTATTTTCCTTTTTAATTACCTCAGGTTTCTTTAGTAATTATTTCTCCCTAAAGACAATGGCTTGCTATTACCAGATAGCTGAGTAGATAGAGCATCAAACCCATACACTAATGTCATAGGATTGGATCTGGGTCTAGGCACATACAGAAACATATTGATGTTTCTGACTATCTGTCTGTCTGTTTCCCCCCTCTTCTTCCCACTAAAATTAAGAAGTAAATGAAAGAAAAATGGCAATGGCTTTTTTTTGTTGTATTTGCATCTTAAATTGCTTAGAGGAATGAATTATATTTTTCAAAATCTTACCCTAAAATGAAATAAGTAGTAAGGTTGTAAAGTACCATATTTCCTCATGTAAATTAGCCTCCCTGTATAAGAAGCACCTTAATTTTGGGGCACAAAATTTAACAAAATGATAACAAATGCGAAGAAACAGGAAATGCAAGTAAAATTTCAACAACCACTGTATAAGACGCACCCAGTTTTCAAGCCCCACATTTTTAAAAATGATGACTTTTATAAATAGGAAAATATGGATAGAACCTCCAAATGCCTCTGTGAACATTTCTTTTTTCTATTTTCTGTCTTTTTTACAGAGACATAGAGAGAGTCAGAGAGAGGGATAGATAGAGACAGACAGAAATGGAGAAAGTTTTTATTATGTGCCGTGTCATAGATCAATCATCAGTTTTTCGTTGGGACACCTTAGTTGTTCATTGACTGCTCTCTCATATGTGCCTTGACCAGGGGGCTACAGCTGAACAAGTGACCCCTTGCTCGAGCCAGAGACCTTTGGGCTCAGCTGTTGAGCTTTGCTAAAACAAGTTGTGCCCACACTCAAGCTGGTGACCTAGGTATCTCAAAACTGGGTACTGCGCATTCCAGTGAAATGCTCTACCCACTGTGCCACTGCCTTTTCTCTCTGTAAATATTTTTTTTTACATTCCCTGGATTTTATTTAGTATCCTGGTTCTTACTATGGGTGAAAAACCATGTACTTTAAGGATTTTTTCCCCCTAAAATATATTCATCACTACAATTTTCCATAGATTTTTAATGTAGTCTTTATTTTCATTAATTTTAAAGTATTTTGTAACTTGAATTGTGAGTTTGAGGAGGGTTATTTAGGATTGAATTTCTTAACTTAAAAAAGAAAGGGTTTTGGCCCAGTTGGCTCAGTAGTAGAGCATCGGCCTGGCATGAAGAAGTCCCAGGTTCGATTTCCGGCCAGGGCACACATGAGAAGCGCCCATATGCTTTTCTACCCCTCCTCCTCTCCTTTCTCTCTGTCTCTCTTTTCCCCACCTGCAGCCAAGGCTCCATTGAAGCAAAGATAGCCCGGTCGCAGGGGATGTCTCCATGGCCTCTGCCCCAGGCGCTAGTGTGGCTCTGGTTGCAACAGAGTGACGCCACGGAGAGGCAGAGCATCACCCCCTGGTGGGCAGAGTGTCGCCCCTGGATGGGCGTGCTAGGTGGATCCAGGTTGGGCTCATGTGGGAGTTTGCCTGACTCTCTCTCCCTGTTTCTAGCTGCCGAAAAATTAAAAAAAATATATATATATACATATATATAATATAAAAAAGAGGAAAAAAATATTAAAAACAAAGGTTTTTTAGATAGTTTCTACAAATGATTACTAGAGTAAGTAAAATGACAAAAGGAAACATGCTTTATATGATTTCAAATGTTTGAGGTATTTAAAACTTGCTTGAATGAACATACAGGAATGTCTGTGGTAAATGTTTCCCAAGTGTGCTACTCTGCTGCCACCTCGTGTGAACCTTGGGAATAACAGCTCAGAGCAGTTCACCTTGAAAAATACAGCAGCTGAGTGTTGTGCGTTATCTATCAATGTTGAATCCAAAACTATCTAGAAGATACTTTTATAACTTGTAAATATAAGGGAGTTCTAGTTACCGTTTGCTACCTGTTTCAACATTAACTGTAGTGTAAGCAAGAGATATATTTGATATCATTTCAATCCTCTGAAGTTGGCTGGGACTTGCTGCATAGCACATACAATAATGGTCTCTTTTTCATGTACTTCTCTACTGCCACTTCGTGTGCATGTTGGGAATCACGCCTCAGTACAGATCCAAAGGAAAGGAATGGTAGAGTGGATTGTCTACCAACATGGATTCCAATTTGCCTTTTCTGTAAGGTTTTTGTTTATTCTTTGTGGGGTTTTTTTCTGGGAGTCTATCGTTTCATCTTGTTTTACTTCTTTCCTTCCAGCCATGCTCTCATAAAGACTTTGAAAGTGCCCATCATATACCAGACACTGTGCTAAGAACTCATTTCTCGGCACTCAGTCCCTTCCCATTCTAATATTTTTACATCTGTCTTTGGAACTTCTTTCATTTAAATCTACTTAATGTATTGTAAAACATGATGTGCTTTGATTTGACAAGTATATATAATTTTAACACCTTTTTTATTATAAAAATGGTACTCTTATAGCAGAAGTACAAAAAATGATAAGAAAAACCAAAAAAAATTTTTATATATAGATATCAACTGTAAACGTTATGCCATTTTCTTTCCATATTCTTTGTGTACCAATTATATTTCTCTATGTATATGTACTCAGGTACATTGGTTGAGTGAACCCAATGTGTGCATAGATGTGCATTGCACATGAGCATATCTCTCTGTTTCAATAGTGTCTATCATTTGTGGATATTTGTGTACATATGCAAATAAATATTTATTCACTCTTCCAGTAAAAACTTATTGATTTTTTAATATATGCTGGGCACTGTGCTCGGCACAGGTTGCCAATATAGAATGGGACAGACTCACTTTCCATCTTTATGGAAATTACACTGTCATGGAGTAGAAAGAGGAAAGAAAAAATATATAAAAAATTATAACTTGTGACAAACACTGGATTTGATTGTCCCAGATGTGATTGATCATGGCATGTTTAAGTATATCATTTTCTCAGAAGGCAGAGCTGAGACATAAGTCTCGGTTCTTCAGGAATGTGTGATCTTAGCTATAAAACTGAGAAAATTTACAAGTGATGCAACAAATATCCTGGGAGGTGTTATGTGACCCAAAGAACCTAACTTATAAGTGCTGACCCAGGCTCACATAAATTCTGACAACCAAAGCTTAGGAGGTTTCTCAGTATGGACTGCTGCCACGGCACAAGAAAAAGTGCATGTTAGGAAAGGTGTCAATTCGTTCTCAACAATCAGAAATACTGTTTATACCCCTGACTGTCAAGAGCATATAAAATTCTTTTGGTTTTGTCAACACAGAAGACTCAATTATTATTTTATTACTTAATTGCCTCAGGTTTTCTCAAGTAATTTTGTCCCTCAAGAGACAATGGCTTGCTTACACCAGAGAGCTCAGTAGTTAGAGCATCACACCCAAACAGTAATATCATAGGTTTTGTCATGTTTAAGGCATATACATAAACAGATTGATGTTTCTGACCGTCTGTCTTTTTCCTCCCAATGCCTCCCTCTACCATTAATAATTAAATAAAACAAAAAATAACAATGGCTATTTTTTTGCTGTTTTTGCAGCTTAAATTGCCTAGAGGAATAAATTATATTTTTCAAAATGTCACCACAAGAGGAAATAGGTAGTAAGTTTGTAAAGTATCATATTTCCCCATGCATAATATGCCTCCCTGTAGAAGACGCACCTTCATTTTTGGACACAAAATTTGAGAAAATGATAACAACTGCAAAGAAACAGAAAATGCAAGTAAAAAATACTACAACCACTGTATAAAAAGCACTCCATTTTCATACCCAATATTTTTCAAAAACGATGAGTCTTTAACAAGGGGAAGTATGCTATACAGCCACCGAATGTCTCTGTGAACCCTTTATTTCTTTCATATATATATATATATATATATATATATATATATATATATATATATATATATATATATATATATTTTTTTTTTTACAGCGACAGGGAGAGAGTCAGAGAGACTGATAGATAGGGACACACTGACAGGAATTTAAGGAGTTTTTTTTTAATTCTGTGGCAGATCAAAATCAATCATCATTTTTTTGTTGTAATATTTTAGTTTTTCATTGATTTCTGTCTTATATGTGCCTTGACCAGGGGGCTACAGCTGATCGAGTGACCACTGGCTCAAGTCAGCGACATTGAGCTCAAGCTTGTGAGATTTGTTCAAACCGCATGATCCCACGCTCAAGCTCGCATCCTTGGGATCTCAAAACTGGGTCCTACGCATTCAAGTCAAATGCTCTAACCACTGCACCATCGCTTGCTCAGGCTGTGAACATTTTTTTCTTTACTTTCTCTGGATTATATTTAGTATCCTGGTTCTTATTATTGGTGAAAAGTCTGTGTATTTTAATCTTTTCTTGCCCAAAAATATTTTCATTATAACATTTTTTAAATAGGTTTCCTTATGTAGATTTATTTCCATTAATTTCATGGTATTTTGTAAATTGAATTGTGATTTTGAAGGGAGGGTTATTTAGGAGTTAATTTTCTTACCTTAAAAAAAGCTTTTTTAGTTAATTTCTATTACTGTTTACCATATTAAGAGTAATGACAACAAGAAACAAGCTTTATATCATTTCTAAGGTTAGAGGTAGTTGAAACTTGCTTGAAAAAACATACAGGATTATATATGGTAAATATTTTAGAAATGAGCATTTCTGCTGCCACCTTGGGAATTACAGCTCAGATCAGTTCACCTGGAAAAATGCATCAGTGGTCTGCTGTGTATTATCTATCAATGTTAAGTCCAAGGCTATCCTAAAGAAAGTTTTGTAATTTGTAAATATAAGGATTTTGTAGTTACTGCTAGCTAATTCTTTCAACGTTAACTGTAGTAAAAAAGAGAGATATACTTGGTATAATTTCAATACTCTGAAGTTTTCTGGAACTTGCTCCATAGCACATTCAATAATAGTCTCTGTTCCATGTACTTCTCTTATGGCACCACGTGTGCACCTTGAAAAATCAAGATGCAGTACAAGTCCAAAGGAAAGTTTGGTAGAAAAGTTTGTCTATAAATGGTGATTCCAATATGCCATTTTTGTTTACACTTAGTGCTTTGCTTTGTGAAAACCTATCAGTTCATCTTGTTTTACTTTTTCTCTTCCAGCCATGCTTTTATATAGCATTTTAAAGTGCCCATCAAATACCAGGCACTGTGCTAAGAACTCATGTCCCTGCACACAATGACTTCCCATTTTACTCTTTGAACTACTGTCTTTTTAACTTCTTTATATAAATCTACTTCGTGTATTTTAACATGGAATGTGCTTTGATATTACAAATATGTTGAATTTCAAGACCTTATTTATTATAAAAAAGTATTCTTATTGCAGAAGAGCAAGAAAAATGATCCCAAAAATAACAACAACAAATTTTCATACAGATATGACTACTGTTAATATTAGGACATTTTCTTTCTATATTCTTTGCGTACCTATTATATTTCTCTATGTATATATACTCAGGTACATTGGGTTTGTGTACATTTTGTACATAGATGTGCATTGCACATGAGCATATCTCTCTTTTTCCACGGTGTCTGTCATTTGTGGATACCTGTGTATGTATGCAAGTGACTATTTGTTCTTCATTCAGAAAACACTCACTTTATTTCTATTATGTGCAGGCACTGTGCTCAACACTGGTTACATATCATGAATGAGACAGACTCACTTTCTGTCTTTATCAATATGACATTATCATGGGGTGCACAGAAAGAGAACAATATACATAAATAAAATTACCATAAGTTTAACAAGCACTGAATTTGGTAGTGTAATATCTTTGGTGTAAGTTATGATTTATTGTGGCGAGGATCAGTATATCAGTTTTTCAGAAGGCAGAGCTGAGACATAAGCCTCGGTTTTTCAGCAGTGTGTGTTCTCAGATATAAAATGGAGAAAATATAGAAGTAATAAAACAAAGACCCTGGGAGGTGTTCTGTGAGCAAAAGAACCTAGTTTGTATGTGGTGACGAATGCTCAGTTAAATTAATTATGTCCAAAATTAGAAGGATTCTCAGTCTGGACTGATTCAATGGCACAAGAGAAAGTGCATGTTAGGAAAGGGGTCACTTTTTGCTAAACAATTAGAAATATTGATTATGCCCTTGAATTTCAAGAGCAAAGAAATGTCTTCTGGTGTTGTCACCACCGCAGACTAGATTATCATTTTATTTTTAAATTACCTCTTGTTTTCTCTAGAAAAATTTTCCCCAAAGACAATGGCTTGCTCTCACCAGAGAGCTAGTAGTGAAAGCATAACACACATACACTAATGTCATAGGTATGCTCCTGGGTCAAGGCACATAGAAAAACAGATTGATGTTTCTGACTGTCTTTTCCCCCCTTTATCCTGCCTCTAACATGAATAAATAAATAAATAAAATGAAAATGGATGTTTTGTTTTTGTATTTGCAGCTTAAATTGCATAGAAGAATGAATTATGTTTATCAAAATCTCACCACAAGAGGAAATAAATGATAACTTTGTAAAGTACCATATTTCTTCTTGTAAAAAAAGCCTCCCTGTAAAGACGCACCTTACTTTGGGGGCACAAAATTTGCATAAATGATAACAAATGCGACTAAATGAGAAAATACTACAATCACTGTATAACATGCATCCAGTTTTCTAACCCCACATTTTTCAAAAAAGATGAGTCTTATTTATGGAGAAATATGGTATACACCCTAGAAATGTTTCTGTGAACATTTTTTTTCCTTTTTTTATTACAGAGAATGGGAGAGAGTCAGAGAGAGGGATAGATAGGAACAGACAGACCAAAATGGAGAGAGTTTTTATTATGTGCCAGGTCATGGATAAATCATCAGTTTTTTGTTGTGACCCCTTACTTGTTCATTGACTCCTGTCTTATATGTGCATTGACCAGGGGGCTACAGCTCATAAAGTGACCGCTTGCCCCAGCCAGCGATCTTGGGCTCAAGCTGGTGAGTTTTTCTCAGAAGACTTGAGCCCATGCTCAAACTGGCGCCCCTGGGATCTCAAACCTGGGTTATACGAATTCCAGTCAATTGCTCTAACCACTACGGCATTGCTTGCACAGGCTAGGAACCTTTTTTTCTTTTACTTTCTCAAGATTTTATTTAGTATCCTGGTTCGTAGTATGGGTGGAAAGGCTGTGTATTTTAAGGTTTTCTTGCCCTAAAATAGATTCACTCCTACATTTTTCCATAGGTTTCCCTATGTAGTATTTATTTCCATTAATTTTAAAAAATTTTGCAACTTGAATTGTGATTTAGAGCGGAAAGGGTTTATTTAGGAGTGAATTATCTTAACTTCAAAAAAGGGATTTTTAGTTAATTTATATTACTGTTTACTATATTAAGTGTGATGACAACAAGAAACATGCTTTATATCATTTCTAAGGTTACAGGTATTTGAAACTTGCATGAATGTACATACAGGATAATCTGTGGTAAATGTTTTCCAAGTGTGTATTCCTGCTGTCCCCTCATGTGCACCTTGGGGATAACAGCTATGATCAGTTCACCCAAATAAATACATCAGTTCGGTGTTGTGCATTATCTATCAATGATGAATTCAAGGCTATCTATAAGAAAGTTTTATAACTTGTAAATATAACCAATTTCTAGTAGCAGCTACTATTTCTTTCAATGTTAATTGTCATGAAAGCAAGAATTATTCTTGGTATCATTTCAATCCTCTGATATTGGCTGGAACTTCCTTCATAGCACATACAATAATGGCCTCTGTTACATGTGCTTCTCTGCTGCCTCCTCCTATTCATCTTGGGAATCAAGCCTCAGTACAAGTCCAAAGGAATAATTTCTTACAGAGCATTTTCTATAAGTGCTGATTCCAATTTACCGTTGCTGTAAAAGTTTTGTGTATCCTTAGTGGATTGTTTTCTGAAAATCTCTCAGTTCAACTTATTTTTCCTCTTCATTCCAGCCATGCTTTCATTAAGCCTTTGAAAGTGCCCATCATATACCAGGCACTGTGCTAGAAAGTCATGTCCATGCACTCAATGACTTCCCATTCTGTTCTCTTAACTTCTGTCTTTTGAACTTCTTTTTTTAAATCGACTTCGTGTATTTGACAAGTATGTTGAATTTTAACTGCTTTTTTATTATAAAAAAGTATTCTTATAGCAGAAGTGCAAGAAAAATGATCTCAAAAACAACAACAACAAATTTTCATACAGATATATCTACTGTTAATATTAGGACATTATCTTTCCATATTCTTTGTGTACATATTACATTTCTGTATGTATATATACTCAGGTACATTGCGTGTGTGTACATCTGTGTGCATAAATGTACATTGAACATGAGCATATCTCTCTGTGTCAACAGTGTCTGTGATTTGTGGATATCTGTGTACATGTGCAAATGGCTATTTATTCGTTCATTCAGGAAACACTTATTGTATTTAATTAATTTCCATTGACTTTAGGCGACACTGGTTGCCTATAGTGAATGAGACAATCTCACATTCTGTCTTCATAAATACTACAATGTAATGGAATACACAAAAAAAGAAAAATATACAAAATAAAATAAACATATCTTTAACAAAACCTTAATTTGGTAGTGCAATATCTTTGGTGTCAGTTATGATTTATTATGGTCAGTTTCAGTATATCAGTTTCTCAGAAGGCAGAGCTGAGACATAAGTCTCAGTTTTTCAGCAATGCGTGTTTTTGGGTATAAAACAAAGAAAATATTGAATTAATGATACAAAGACCGTGGGAAGTGTTCTGTGAGCAAAAGAACCTAGTTTGTATGTGGTGACGAATGCTCAGTTAATTTAATGATGTCCAAATCTTAGGAGGTCTCTCAGTCTGGATTGCTGCCACAGCACAAGAGAAAGTGCATGTTAGAAAAAAGGTGCTTTGTGCTAAACAGTTAGAAATACCGATTATGCCCTTGTATTTCATAAGCAAATAATAGTATTCTGGGGTTGGCACCAAAAAGGACTAGGTTATCACTTTATTTATTAATTACCTCTGGTTTTATCTCGTAAAATTTTTCACCAAAATATAATGGCTTGCTTTCACCAAAGAGCTCAGTATTTAAAGCATCACACCCATATGCTAATATCATAGGTTTGGCCCTGACTCAAGGCACATACAAAAACAGATTGAAGTTTTTGACTGTCTGTAATTTCCACCCTTAATTCTGCCTGTAACATGAATAAATATATAAAAAAATGAGAATCGCTTTTTTGTTGTAGTTTTGCAGCTTAAATTGCATAGAAGAATGAAATATGTTTTTTAAAATCTCACGCCAAGAGGAAATAAATGGTAAGGTTGTAAAGTACCATATTTTCCTATGTATAAGAAGCTTTCCTGTATAAAATGCACCTTATTTGGGAAGCTCAAAATTTGAGTAAATGAGAGCAAAATCGAACAAATGAGACATGCGAGTAAAAAATTCTACAACAACTGTTTAAGAGGCACTCAGTTTTCTAACCCCACATTTTTCAAAAAGATGACTCTCATTCATGAGGAAATATGATATACACCCACCAAATGTCTCTGTGAATATTTCTTTTTTTCTTTTATTTTCCAGAACAGGGAGAGAGACAGAGCGATGGATAGATAAGGAAAGACAGACAGAGAGAAAATTTTTATTATGAGCCAGGTCACACATCAATCCTCAGTTTTTTGTTGTGATCCCTTATTTGTTCATTGACTTTTGTCTCATATGTGCCTTGACCAGGGAGCTATATCCCATAGAGTGACCGCTTGCTCTAGACAGCGACCTTTGGCTCATGATGGTGAGATTTGCTCAAACCACATGAGCCCATGCTCAAAATGGCACCCTTGGGATCTGAAACCTGAGTCCACCACATTCCAGTCAATTGCTCTAACCACTGCACCATCGCCTGCTTAAGCTGTGAACATTTTTTCTTTTACTTTCTCTGGATTTTATTTAGTATCCTGGTTGTTCGTACGGGTGGAAAGGCTGTGTCTTTTAAGTCTTTCTTGCCCTACAATAGATTCATCACTTCATTTTTATATAGGTTTCCTTATGTAGTTTTTATTCCATTAATTTTAAGGTATTTTGCAACTTGAATTGTGATTTTGAGTAGAAAAAGATTATTTAGGAGATCATTTCCCTACCTTCAAAAAAGGGATTTTTAGTTAATTTGTATTACTGTTTATTATATTAAGTGTGAGAACAACAAGAAACTTGCTTTATATCATTTCTAAGGTTAGATGTAGTAGAAACATGCTTGAAAAAACATACAGGATTATCTGTGGTAAATGTTTTCCAAGTGCGTATCCCTGCTGCCACCTTGTGTGCACCTTGGGAATAATAGCTCAGATCAGTTAATCTGGATAAATACATCAGTTGTGTGTTGTCGTTATTTATCAATGTTGAATCTAAGGCTATCTATAAGAAAGTTTTATAACTTGTAAATATAATGAATTTCTTGTTACACCTAATACTTCTTTCAACATTAATTGTCGAGAAAGCAAAAATTATACTTGGTATCCTTTCAATCTTTGATTTTGGCTGAAATGTGCTCCATAACACATACAATAATGGTCTCTGATACATGTGCTTCTCTGCTGCCACCTCGTGTTCATTTTGAGATTAAAGCCTCAGTACAGGTACAAAGTAATAGTTTGGTACAGAGCAATGTCTATAAACATTGTTCCCAATTTGCCATTTCTGTAAAGGTTTGGTGTATCCTTAGTGGTTTGTTTTCTGAAAATCTCTCAGTTCAACTAATTTTTCTTCTTTAAATCAAGCCATGCTTTCATAAAGCCTTTGAAAGTGCCCATCATATACCGGGCACTGTGCTAGGAATTCATGTCTGTGCACTCAATGACTTCCCATTCTTCTCTCTTCACTTCTGTCTTCTGAACTTCTTTTACATAAATTAACTTCGTGTATTGTAAAATAGGATGTGCTTTGATTTGACAAGTATGTTGAATTTTAACAGCTTTTTTATTATAAACATATATTCTTATAGAAGACGTGCAAGAAAAATGATCTCAAAAACAGCAACAACAAATTTTCATAAAGATATATCTACTGTTAATATTAGGACATTTCTTTCTATACTCCTTGTGTACATATTATATTTCTGTATGTATATATACTAAGGTACCTGTGGTGTGTGTACATCTTTGTGCATAATGTGCATTGCACATGAGCATATCTGTCTGTGTCAACAGTGTCTGTGATTTGTGGATATCTGTGTACATATGCAAATGACTATTTATTGGTTCAATCAGGAAACACTTATTGTATTTGATTAGTTGCCAGGGACTGTGCTCGACACTGGTTGCCGATAGTGAATGAGACAGTCTTGCTTTCTGTCTTTATAAATACTACACTGTAATGGGGTAGACAGAGAGAGAAAAATATACAAAATAAAATACACATGAGTAAAACAAGCACTTCATTTGGTAGTGCAATATCTTGGTGTCAGTTACGGTTGAGTGTGGTGAGGTTTGGTATATCAGTTTCTCAGAAGGCAGAGCTGAGACATAATTTCACTTTTTCAGCAATTGTTGTACACAGGTGTAAAAAGGAGAAAATATAGAAATAATGAAGGAAAGGCCCTGGGAGGTGTTCGGTGAGAAAAGAACCTAGCTTCTATGTAGTGACCAATACTCAGTTCAATTAATGATGTCCAAAACTCAAGAGGTCTCTCAGTCTGGATTGCTGCCATGGCAAAGGAGAAAGTGCATGTTAAAAAAGGGGTCATTTGCGCTAAACAATTAGGAATACTAATTATGCCCTCGAATTTCAAGAGCAAATAAAAGTCTTCTGCTGTTGGCACCACAACAGACTGGATTATCATTTTATTATTTAATTACCTCTGGTTTTCTCTAGTAAATTTATTCACCAAGAGACAATAGCTTGATCTCAACAGAAAGCTCAGTAGTGAAAGCATCACACCCATACACTAATATCAGAGAATTGGCCCTTCGTGAAGGTACATACACAACAGATTGATGTTTCTGAATGTCTGATCTGTCTTTTCCCCTGTTTATCCTGCATCTAACATAAATACATACAAAAAAGAAAAAATGAGCATGGCTTTTTTGTTGTTGTTTTTGCAGCTTAAATTGCATAGAAGAATGAATTATATTTTACAAAATCTCACCCAAAGAGGGAATAAATGGTAAGGTTGTAAAGTACCATAATTCCCCATCTATAAGAAGCTTCCCTGTATAAGACGCACCTGATTTGGGGTGCTCAAATTTTGAGTAAATGATAGCAAATGTGAATAAATGAGAAATGCAAGTAAAAAATTCTACAACCAGTGTATAAGACGCACCCAGTTTTCTAACCCCACATTTTTCTAAAAAGATGAGTCTCATTCATGGGGAAGTATGATATACACCCACCAAAAGTGTCTGTGAGCATTTGTTTAATTTTTTTTTCCAGAGAAAAGCAGAGTGTCAGAGAGAGGCATAGATAGGGACAGACAGACAAAGAAGGGAGTACTTATTATGCCAGGACATCGATCAATCCTCAGTTTTTTGTTGTGACCCCTTATTTGTTCATTGACTCCTGTCTCATATGTGCCTTGATTAGGGGGCTATAACTCATAGAGTGACTGCTTGCTCTAGACAGCGACCTTGGGCTCATGATGGTGAGCTTTGCTCAAACCACATGAGCCCACGCACAAGATGGCACCCGTGGGATTTCAAACCTGAGTCCAACAAATTCCAGTCAATTGCTCTAACCACTGCACCATCGCCTGCTCATTGTGTGAACACTTTTTCTTTTATTTTCTCTGAATTTTATTTAGTATCCTGGTTGTTCATATGGGTAGAAAGGCTGTGTCTTTTAAGTTTTTCTTTCCCTACAATAGATTCATCACTTCATTTTTCTATAGGAATCCTTATGTAGTTTTTATATCCATTAATTTTAAGGTATTTTGCAACTTGAATTATGATTTTGAGCACAAAGAGGTTATTTAGGAGATCATTTCCCAACCTCAAAAAAGGGATTTTTAGTTAATTTGTATTACTGTTTACTATATTAAGGGTGAGGACAACAAGATACATGCTTTATATCACTTCTGAGGTAAGATGTAATAGAAACTTGCTTGAAAGAACATACAGGATTATCTGTGGTAAATGTTTTCCAAGTGCGCATCCCTGCTGCCACCTTGTGTGCACCTTGGGAATAACAGCTCAGATCAGTTAATCTGGATAAATACATCAGTTAGGTGATGTCGTTATCTATCAAAGTTGAATCCAAAGCTATCTATAAGAAAGTTTTATAGCTTGTAAATGTAATGAATTTCTTGTTACACCTACTACATCTTTCAACGTTAATTGTCCAGAAAGCAAGAATTGTTCTTGGTATCATTTCAATCTTTGATTTTGGCTGGAATGTGCTCCATAGCACATACAATAATGGTCTCTGATACATGTGCTTCTCTGCTGCCACCTCGTGTGCATCTTGGGATTAAAGCCTCAGTACAGGTCCAAAGGAATAGTTTGGTACAGAGCATTTTCTATAAACGTTGTTCCCAATTTGCCGTTTCTGTAAAGGTTTTGTGTATCCTTAGTGGTTTGTTTTTTGAAAATCTCTCGGTTCAACTTATTTTTCTTCCTTACATCAAGCAATGCTTTCATAAAGCCTTTGAAAGTGCCTATTATATACCAAGCACTCTGCTAGGAATTCATGTCCTTGCACTCAATGACTTCCCATTCTTCTCTCTTAACTTCCGTCTTTTGATACAATGTGCTCCATAGCACATAGAATAAAGTTCATGTCTTGTAAAATAGGATGTGTTTTCATTTGACAAGTATGTTGAATTTTAACAGCTTTTTTATTATAAACATATATTTTTATAGAAGACATGGAAGAAAAATGATCTCAAAAAGAGCAACAACAAATTTTCATACAGATATATCTACTGTTAATATTAGGATATTTTCTTTCCATACTCCAGTGTACATATTATATTTCTCTATGTATATATACTCAGATACATGTGGTGTGTGTACATCTTTGTGCATAATGTGCATTGCACATGAGCATATCTCTCTGTGTCAACAGTGTCTGTGTTTTGTGGATACTTGTGTACATATGCAAATAATTATTTATTGGTTCAATCAGGAAACACTTATTGTATTTGATTAGTTGCCAGGGACTGTGCTCGACACTGGTTGCCTATAGTGAATGAGACAGGCTTGCTTTCTGTTTTTATAAATAATACACTGTAATGGGGTAGACAGAAAGAGAAAAATATACAAAATAAAATACACATGAGTAAAACAAGCACTTCATTTGGTAGTGCAATATCTTGGTGTCAGTTATGGTTGAGTGTGCTGAGGTTCGGTATATCAGTTTCTCAAAAGGCAGAGCTGAGACATAATTTCGCTTTTTCAGCAATCATTGTTCACAGGTGTAAAACGGAGAAAATATAAAAATAATGAAGGAAAGGCCCTGGGATGCGTTCGGTGTGAAAAGAACCTAGCTTCTGTATAGTGAACAATGCTTAGTTCAATTAATGATGTCCAAAACTTAAGAGGTCTCTCAGTGTGGATTGCTGCCATGGCAAAAGAGAAAGTGCATGTTAGAAAAGGGGTCACTTTGTGCTAAACAATTAGAAATACTGATTATGCCCTCAAATTTCAAGAGCAAATAAATGTCTTCTGCTGTTGGCACCACAACAGACTGGATTATCATTTTATTATTTAATTAACTCTGGTTTGTTCTAGTAAATTTATTCACCAAGAGACAATGGCTTGCTGTCACCAGAAAGCTCAGTAGTTAAAGCATCACACCCATATGCTAATATCATAGGATTGGCCCTGCGTCAAGGTACATACACAACAGATTAATGTTTCTGACTGTCTGTCTTTCTTTTCCCTTGTTTATCATGCCGCTAACATGAATACATATATAAAAGAAAAAATGAGAATGGCTTTTTTGTTGTTGTTTTTGCAGCTTAAATTGCATAGAAGAATGAATTATATTTATAAAATCTTACCCAAAGAGGGAATAAATGGTAAGGTTGTAAAGTACCATATTTCCTCATCTATAAAAAGCTTCCCTGTGTAAGATGCACCTTATTTGGGGGGCTCAAAGTTTGAGTAAATGATAGCAAATGCTAAAAAACGAGAAATGCAAGTAAAAAAATTCTACAACCAGTGTATAAGACGCACCCAGTTTTCTAACCCCACATTTTTCTAAAAAGATGGGTCTCATTCATGGGGAAGTATGATATACACCCACCAAATGTCTCTGTGAGCATTTGTTTAATTTTTTTCCCCCAGAGACAAGCAGAGTGTTAGAGAGAGGCATAGATAGGGACAGACAGACAAAGAGGGGAGTACTTATTATGCCAGGTCACAGATCAATTCTCAGTTTTTTGTTGTGACCCCTTATTTGTTCATTGAATCCTGTCTCATATGTGCCTTGACCACGGAGCTATAACTTATTGAGTGAACGCTTGCTCTAGACAGCGACCTTGGGCTCATGATGGTGATCTTTGCTCAAACCATATGAGCCCAGGCTCAAGAAGGCACCCTTGGGATCTCAAACCTGAGTCCACCACATTCCAGTCAATTGCTCTAACCACTGCACCATCGTCTGCTCATTCTGTGAACATTTTTTCTTTTACTTTCTCTGGATTTTATTTACTAACCTGGTTGTTCATATGGGTGGAAAGACTGTGTCTTTTAAGGTTTTCTTGCCCTACAATAGATTCATACCTTTATTTTTCTATAGGTTTTCTCATGTAGTTTTTATATCCATTAATTTTAAAGTATTTTGCAACTTGAATTGTGATTTTGAGCAGAAAGAGGTTATATAGGAGATCATTTCCCTACCTTCAAAAAAAAGATTTTTAGTAAATTTGTAATACTGTTTACTATATTAAGTGTGAGGACAACAAGATACATGCTTTATATCATTTCTAAGGTTAGATGTAGTACAAACTTGCTTGAAAGAACATACAGGATTATCTGTGGTAAATGTTTTCCAAGTGCGCACACCTTCTGCCACCTTGTGTGCACCTTGGGAATAACAGCTCAGATCAGTTCATCTGGATAAATACATCAGTTGGGTGTTGTCATTATCTATTAATGTTGAATCAAGGGCTATCAATAAGAAAGTTTTATAACTTTTAAATATAACGAATTTCTAGTTACACCTACTACTTCTTTCAACGTTAATTGTCGCGAAAGCAAGAATTATTCTTGGTATCATTTCAATCTTTGATTTTGGCTGGAATGTGCTCCATAGCACATACAATAATGGTCTCTGTTACTTGTGCTTCTCTGCTGCCACCTCGTGTGCATCTTGGGATTAAAGCCTCAGTACAGGTCCAAAGTAATTGTTTGGTATGGAGCGTTTTCTATAAACGTTGTTCCCAATTTGCCATTTCTGTAAAGGTTTTGTGTATTCTTAGTGGTTTGTTTTCTGAAAATCTCTCGGTTCAACTTATTTTTCTTCCTTACTTCAAGCCATGCTTTCATAAAGCCTTTGAAAGTGCCCATCATTTACCGGACACTGTGCTAGGAATTCATGTTCGTGCACTAAATGACTTCCCATTCTTCTCTCTTAACTTCCGTCTTTTGAACTTCTTTTACATAAATTAACTTCGTGTATTGTAAACTAGGATGTGCTTTGATTTGACAAGTATGTTGAATTTTAACAACTTTTTTATTATAAACATATATTTTTATAGAAGACGTGCATGAAAAATGATCCCCAAATCAGCAACAACAAATTTTCATACAGATATATCTACTGTTAATATTAGGACATTTTCTTTCCATACTCCTTGTGTACATATTATATTTCTGTATGTATATATATTCAGGTACATGTTGTGTGTGTATATCTTTGTGCATAACGTGCATTGCACATGAGCATATCTCTCTGTGTCAACAGTGTCTGTGATTTGTGGATATCTGTGTACATATGCAAATGACTATTTATTGGTTCAATCAGGAAACACTTATTGTATTTGATAAGTTGCCAGTGACTGTGCTCGACACTGGTTGCCTATATCAAATGAGACAGTCTCGCTTTCTGTCTTTTAAATACTACACTGTAATGGGGTAGACAGAAAGAGAAAAATATACAAAATAAAATACACATGAGTAAAACAAGCACTTAATTTGGTAGTTCAATATCTTGGTGTCAGTTATGGTTGAGTGTGGTGAGGTTCGGTATATCAGTTTCTCAGAAGGCAGAGCTGAGACATAATTTCGGTTTTTCAGGAATCGTTGTTCACAGGTGTAAAACGGAGAAAATATAGAAATAATGAAGGAAAGACCCTGGGATTTGTTCGTTGAAAAAAGAATCTAGCTTCTATGTAGTGACCAATGCTCAGTTCAATTAATGATGTCCAAAACTTAAGAGGTTTCTCACTCTGGAGGGCTGCCATGGCAAAAGAGAAAGTGCATGTTAGAAAAGGGGTCACTTTGTGCTAAACAATTAGAAATACTGATTATGCCCTCGAATTTGAAGAGCAAATAAAAGTCTTCTGGTGTTGGCACCAAATCAATCTAGATTATCATTTTATTATTTAATTACCTCTGGTTTTTACTAGTAAATTTATTCACCAAGAGACTATGGCTTGCTCTCACTGGAAAGCTCAGTAGTTAAAGCATCACACCCATATGGTAATATCTTAGGATTGGCCCTGTGTCAAGGTACATACACAACAGATAGATGTGTCTGACTGTCTGTTTGTCTCTTCCCCTGTTTATCCTGCCTCTAAAATGAATACATATATAAAAGAAAAAATGAGCATGGCTTTTTTGTTGTTGTTTTTGCAGCTTAAATTTCATATAAGAATGAATTATCTTTTACAAAATCTCACCCAAAGAGTGAATAAATGGTAAGGTTGTAAAGTACCATATTTCCCCAACTCTATGAATCTTCCCTGTATAAGACGCACCTTATTTGGCGGGCTCAAAGTTTGAGTAAATGATAGCAAATGCGAATAAACAAGAAATGCATTTAAAAAATTCTACAACCATTGTATAAAACGCGCCCAGTTTTCTAACCACACATTTATCTGAAAACATGATTCTTATTTGTGGTATAATATGATATACACCCAACAAATGTCTCTGAGAGCATTTGTTTACTTTTATTCCCCAGAGACAAGCAGCGTGTCAGAGAGAGGGATACATAGGGACAGGCAGACAAAGAGAGGAGTACTTATTATGCCAGGTCACAAATCAATCATCAGTTTTTTGTTGTGACCCCTTATTTGTTCATTGACTCCTGTCTCATATGTTTTTTGACCGGGGGGCTATATCTCAGAGAGTGACCGCTTGCTCTAGACAGCGACCTTGGGCTCATGATGGTGAGCTTTGTTCAAACCACATGAGCCCACGCTCAAGATGGTATCCTTAGGATCTCAAACCTGAGTCCATCACATTCCAGTCAATTGCACTAACCACTGCACCATCGCCTGCTCATTCTGTGAACATTTTTTCTTTTACTTTCTCTCAATTTTATTTACTAACCTGGTTGTTCGTATGGATGGAAAGTCTGTGTCTTTTATGGTTTTCTTGCCCTACAATAGATTCATCACTCCATTTTTCTATAGGTTTCCTTATGTAATTATTATTTCCATTAATTTTAAGGTATTTTGCAACTTCAATTTTGATTTTGAGCGGAAAGAGATTCTTTAACCTAACATATTTCAAAAACATGAATCTTATACATGGAGAAATATGGTATACACCCTCCAAATATCTTTGTGAACATTTCTCTTTTTTTGTTTTTTTTTTCCAGAGATTGGAAGAGAGTCTGAGAAAGAAATAGATAGGAACAGACAGACAGAAATGGAAAGAGTTTTTATTATGTGCCAGGTCACAGATCAATCATCAATTTTTTGTTGTGATCCCTTACATGTTCATTGACTCCTGTCTCATATGTGACTTGACCAAGGGACTACAACTGATCGAGTGATCAATTGCTTAAGCCTGTGACCTTGGGCTTAAGCTTGTGAGCTTTTCTCAAATCATATGAGCCCTTGGTCACGCTGGCCACCCTGGAATCTCAAACCTGGGTTCCCTACATTTCAGTTGAATGCTCTAACCACTGTGCCATCACCTGCCCAGTCTGTGAACAGCTTTTATTTTTTTAATTTTTCTGGATCTTATTTAGTATCCTGGTCCTTAATATAGGTAGAAAGGCTGTGCATTTTAAGGTTTTCTTGTCATAAAGTATATTGATCACTACATTTTACAATAGGTTTCTTTTTGTAGTTTTTATTTCCAATAATATTAAGGTATTTTGCATCTTGAATTGTCATTTTGAGAGGGGGGTTATATAGGAATAATTTTCTTACCATCAAAAAATGGAACTTTTGGTTAATTTTAATTACTGCTTACTATATTAAGTGTAATGACAACAAGAAACATGTTTTATATCATTTCTAAGATTAGATGTAGTGGAACCTTCCTTGAAAGAACATACAGGATTATCTGTGATAAATGTTTTCCAAGTGCACTACCCTGGCTGAACCTTGTGTGTACATTTGGAATAACAGCTCAGATGAGTTCACCTGCAAAAATACATCAGTTGGGTGTTTTCCGTTATCTATCATTGTTGAATCCAAGGCTATCTAAAATAAACATTTATAACTTGTAAATATAAATAAATTCTAGTTACTGCTTGCTAGTTCTTTCAAAGATAATTGTAGTGAAAGCAAGAGATATACTTGGTATCATTTCAATCCTTTGATTTTGGCTGGAACTTGCTCCAGAGCACATACAATAATGGTCTCTGTTACATGTGCTCCTCTGCTGACACCTCTTGTACATCTTGGGAATCACGCCTCATTACTGGTGCAAAGGAATATTTTGGTTGACAGTGTTGTCTATAAACTTTTTTTTAACATAATTTTATTATTTTAATGGGGTGACATCAATAAATCAGGATACATATATTTAAAGATGACAAGTCCAGGTTATCTTGTCGTTCAATTATGTTGCATAGCAACCACCCAAAGTCAGATTGTCCTCTGTCACCTTCTATCTTGTTTTCTTTGTGCCCCTCCCCACCCCCTTTCCCTCTCCCATTCCTCCCTCCTCCCCGTAACCACCACACTCTTATCAATGTCTCTTAGTTTCACTATTATGTCCCACCTACGTATGGAATAATACAGTTCCTGTTTTTTTCTGATTTACTTATTTCACTTCGTATCATGTTATGAAGATCCCACCATTTTGCTGTAAATGTTCCGATGTCATCATTTCTTATGGATGAGTAGTATTCCATAGTGTATATGTGCCACATCTTCTTTATCCAGTCATCTATTGATGGGTTTTTTGGTTGTTTCCATGTCCTGGCCACTGTGAACAATGCTGCAATAAACATGGGGCTGCATGTGTCTTTACGTATCAATGTTTCTGAGTTTTTGGGATATATTGCCAGTAGAGGGATTGCTGGGTCATAAGGTAGTTCTATTTTCAGTTTTTTGAGGAACCACCATACTTTCTTCCATAATGGTTGTACTACTTTACATTCCCACCAACAGTGTATGAGGGTTCCTTTTTCTCCACAGCCTCTCCAACATTTGCTATTACCTGTCTTGCTAATGACAGCTAATCCAACAGGTGTGAGGTGGTATGTCATTGCCGTTTTGATTTGCATTTCTCTAATAGCTAAAGAAGATGAGCATCTTTTCATATATCTATTGGCCATTTGTATTTCTTCCTGGGAGAAGTGTCTATTCATATCCTCTTCCCATTTTTTTATTGGATTGTTTGTTTGTTTGTTGTTGAGTTTTATGAGTTCTTTGTGTATTTTGGATATTAGGCCCTTATCTGAGCTGTTGTTTGAAAAAATCATTTCCCATTTAGTTGGCTTTCTGTTTATTTTGTTATCAGTTTCTCTTGCTGAGCAAAAACTTCTTAGTCTGATGTAGTCCCATTCATTAATTTTTGCCTTCACTTCTCTTGCCATTGGAGTCAAATTCATAAAATGCTCTTTAAAACCCAGGTCCATGAGTTGAGTACCTATGTCTTCTTTTATGTACTTAATTGTTTCAGGTCTTATGTTTAAATCTTTGATCCATTTTGAGTTAATTTTTGTACATGGGGAGAAACTGTAGTCCAGTTTCATTCTTTTGCATGTGGCTTTCCAGTTTTCCAAGCACCATTTATTGAAGAGGCTTTCTTTTCTCCATTGTGTGTTGTTGGCCCCTTTATCAAAAATTATTTGACTATATATATGTGATTTTATTTCTGGACTTTCTATTCTGTTCCATTGGTCTGAGTGTCTATTTTTCTGCCAATACCATGCTGTTTTGATTGTCGTGGCCCTATAATAGAGTTTGAAATCAGGTATTGTAATGTCCCCAGCTTCATTCTTTTTCTTTAGGATTGCTTTGGCTATTCGGGGTTTTTTATAGTTCCATATAAATCTGATGATTTTTTTGCTCTATTTCCTTGAAAAATGTCATTGGAAGTTTGATGGGAATTGCATTAAATTTGTATATTGCTTTGGGTAATATAGCCATCTTGATTATATTTATTCTTCCTAGCCAAGAACAAGGTATATTCTTCCATCTCATTATATCTTTTTCGATTTCCCTTAACAATGGTTTATAGTTTTCATTATATAAGTCCTTTACATTCTTTGTTATGTTTATTCCTAAGCATTTTATTTTTTTTGTTGCAATCGTGAAGGGGATTATTCTTTTGAGTTCCTTCTCAGTTGTTTCATTGTTGGCATATAGAAAGGCTATTGACTTCTGTAGGTTAATTTTGTATCCTGCGACCTTAATGTATTGGCTTATTGTTTCTAGTAGTCTTTTTGTGGATTCTTTGGGGTTTTCGATGTATAGGATCATATCATCTGCAAAAAGTGATACCTTTACTTCTTCTTTTCCGATATGGATGCCTTTTATTTCTTTGTCTTGTCTGATTGCTCTGGCTAGAACCTCTAGTACCACATTAAATAAGAGTGGAGAGAGTCGACAACCCTGTCTTGTTCCTGATTTAAGGGGGAAAGCCTTCAGTTTAGTGCCATTTAATATGATGTTAGCTGATGGTTTATCATATATGGCCTTTATCATGTTGAGATATTTTCCTTCTATACCCATTTTGTTGAGAGTCTTAAACATAAAATTGTGTTGTATTTTATCGAAAGCCTTTCCTGCGTCTATTGATAAGATCATGTGGTTTTTGTTCTTTGTTTTGTTGATATGGTGTATTACATTAACCGTTTTACGTATGTTGAACCATCCTTGAGATTCTGGGATGAATCCCACTTGATCATGATGTATTATTTTTTTAATATGTTGTTGTATTCGATTTGCTAGTATTTTGTTTAGTATTTTAGCATCTGTATTCATTAGAGATATTGGTCTGTAGTTTTCTTTTTTTGTGGCATCCTTGCCTGGTTTTGGTATGAGGGTTATATTGGCCTCATAAAATGTGTTTGGAAGTATTGCTTTTTCTTCAATTTTTTGGAAGACTTTGAGTAGAATAGGAACCAAATCTTCTTTGAATGTTTGATAAAATTCGCTGGTATAGCTGTCAGGGCCTGGACTTTTATTTCTGGGGAGGTTTTTAATGTTTTTTTCTATTTCTTCTCTACTGATAGGTCTGTTTAGGCTTTCTGCTTCTTCTTGACTCAGTCTAGGAAGGTTGCATTTTTCTAGGAATTTATCCATTTCTTCTAGGTTGTTGAATTTAGTGGCATAAAGTTTTTCATAGTATTCTACAATAATTCTTTGTATATCTACGGTGTCCGTGGTGATTTCTCCTCTTTCATTTTGGATTTTGTTTATATGAGTTCTTTCTCTTTTTTCCTTGGTAAGTCTTGCCAAGGGTTTGTCAATTTTTTTGATCTTTTCAAAGAACCAGCTCCTTGTTTTATTGATTTTTTCTATAGTTTTTCTGTTCTCTATTTCATTTATTTCTGCTCTGATTTTTATTATCTCCTTTCTTCAGCTGGTTTTGGGTTGTCTTTGTTCTTCTTTTTCTAGTTCCTTAAGGTGTGAAGTTAAGTGGTTCACTTGGGCTCTCTTTTGTTTGTTCATATATGCCTGAAGTGATATGAACTTCCCTCTTATCACTGCTTTTGCTGCATCCCATAGATTCTGATATGTCGTATTTTCATTTTCATTAGTCTGTATATATCTTTTGATCTCTGCACTTATTTCTTCTTTGACCCATTCATTTTTTAAAAGTATGTTGTTTAGTTTCCACATTTTTGAGGTATTTTTTTACTCTTTTTTGCAGTTGAATTCTGGTTTCAAGGCTTTATGATCAGAAAATATGCTTGGTACAACTTCAATTTTTCTGAATTTGCTGATGTTGTTTTTGTGGCCCAACATATGGTCAATTCTTGAGAATGATCCATGTACACTGGAGAAAAATGTATACTCAGTCACTTTGGGATGAAATGTCCTGTAGATGTCTATCATATCCAGGTGCTCTAGTGTTTTGTTTAAGGCCACTATGTCTTTGTTGATTCTCTGTTTGGATGACCAATCTAGAGCCGTCAGCGGTGTATTGAGGTCTCCAAGTATGATTGTATTTTTGTCAGTTTTTGTTTTAAGATCAATAAGTAGCTGTCTTATATATTTTGGTGCTCCTTGGTTTGCTGCATATATATTAAGAATTGTTATGTCTTCTTGATTCAGTGTCCCCTTAGCCATTATGAAATGGCCATTTTTGTCTCTGAGTACTTTTCCTGTCTTGTAGTCAGCATTATCCGATATGAGTATTGCTACACCTGCTTTTTTTTGGATGTTATTTGCTTGGAGTATTGTTTTCCAGCCTTTCACTTTGAATTTGTTTTTATCCTTGTTACTTAGATGAGTTTCCTGTAGGCAGCATACAGTTGGATTTTCTTTTTTAATCCATTTTTCTACTCTGTGCCTTTTTATTGGTGACTTTAATCCGTTTACATTTAGTGTAATTATTGATCCTTGTGAGTTCCCTATTGCCATTTTACATCTTGCTTTCTGTTAGTTTTGTGTCTTGTTTGATCCTTCTCTTTCATTTTTCTATCTTTTGTTTTTATTTGGTTGTATTCCATACATCTTTCCTCTATTGCTGTCTTTTTTATTTCATGTGCTTCTGTGGTGGTTTTTTCAATGGTGGTTACCTTTGAGTAATGAAAAGGGTCCCTACCCTGTTCATTGTAGCGAACTATTTTGTGAGTACTTTTGCACTCCATCGTCCTTTGCTACTGTTAATCTCCATCTTCTCCCCCTCTTTCTTTTGTTGTTGTCACAGTTTAAATTTGGTTTTATTGTGTTCTTCTTGGAGCTTTTACTTGTGGCTCTGTTTTTTTTGTTGTTGTTTGTATCTGATTGGAGAATCCCCTTTAGTAATTCCTGGAGTGGGGGTTTTCTGATGATAAATTCCCTCATCTTTTCTGTATCTGTGAATGTTTTTATTTCTCCTTCATATTTGAAGGATAGCTTTGATGGGTATAGTATTCGTGGCTGAAAGTTCCTTTTTTTCAAGACTTTAAATATTGGGGTCCACTCTCTTCTAACTTGTAGAGTTTCTGCTGAGAAATCTGATGATAATCTAATGGGCCTTCCTTTATATGTTGTATTCTTCTTTTCCCTGGCTGCCTTGAGAATTTTTTCTTTGCTGTTGGTTTGTGTCAATTTCATTATGATATGCCTTGGAGTAGGTTTGTTGCCGTTAAGAAAACTTGGAGTTCTGTTTGCTTCTTGAACTTGAGGCTTTAGTTCTTTCCACAGGCTTTGGAAGTTCTCATCTATTATTTGTTTGAGTATGTTCTCCATTCCATTTTCTCTCTCTTCTCCCTCTGATATACCTATTATTCTTATGTTATTCTTTTTGATGGAGTCAGATAATTCTTGTAGGGCTATCTCATTTTTTTTAATTTTTGAGTCTCTTTCTTCTTCTCTCTGTTGTGCCTCAAGTTGCTTGTCTTCTATTTCACTAATCCTCTCTTCTATCTGACCTGTTCTATTAGCTAAGCTTGTTACTTCGTTTTTCAGCTCGTGAATTGAGTTTTTCATCTCTGTTTGATTTGTTTTTATAGTTTCAATTTCCTTGGACATATATTCTTTGTGTTCATTGAGTTGTTTTCTGAGCTCCCTAAATTGCCTTTCTGTGTTTTCTTGTATATCTCGGAGGATTTTTAGGATTTCTATCTTAAATTCTCTGTCATTTAGCTCCAAGGTTTCCAATATATTAAATTTTTTCTCCATAGATTTTTCCTCATCTACCTGTGTTACCTCTCTTTCTTTTGTATCCATGATATTCGATTTTTTCTTCCTTAATGACATCTGAGGGTGGTTTTGTTGATAGTATTAATGAGATTTAATAAAGAATAAAAAGGTATAAAAATAATAAAAAAAATTAAAAATTGAAGAGTTGTTTTTTTAAAAAATTAATAATGAAATAAAGAAAAATAAAATAAAATAAAATAAAGAATTTAAAAAGAAAAGGAAATTATTCCCCCCCTCTTTTTTTCCTCTCCTCTCCTCTCCCCTCTTTCTTGAGAAAATCTTGTGGTGGACTGTGAATTATAACAAACAATGCCTGTGATGGAGGGCCTGAATTGGGGAAAAGTAATAAAGGGGCAAAAAAAAAAAAAAAGAAAAAAAAGAAAAAGAAAAAAAAGAGCGTATGGACCCACAAAAAGCAAATAAGGAAAAAATTTGGGTCAAGAATAAAATTCTTTGCTTTTAGGTGTTGGTTGTCTAAGCGTTATGATGAGAGGAATAAGAGGAAAACGGAAAAATGGGGGGACAAATTAAAAAATTATTATTGTATTTAGTGGAAAAAGAACTAGATAATATGGAGAGCCAGGGATGGGAGCACTGCTAGTGAGTTAAAAAGGTGATGTAAAAACCCCCCAAAATGCCACAAACATAAGTTTGAGTCCCAGATAAGATAATTTGTTTGTTATTGAGGTTTGAATGAAAGGAGATGTAAAGGAGAAAGGAACAAACTAATATAGAGGGAGAACAGAAAGAAAGAGAGAGAAAAAAAGAGGGAACCACTAAAAGAAGAAAAAAGAAAAAAGAAAGAGAGAGTTAAGGGTTTTGGAGTGCACCCCTCATAGAGAGAAAGGAAGAGAAGAGAAAAGATAATCTGAGATGTAACACTTATGGGTAGTGTAGTTCAAGGAGAGGAGAGAGTAAGACCAGTAGAGAGTTAATCAGCCAAATTGGAGGAGGAAAAAAAATGTATCAAGAATGAAGATAAGAGAAAGAAACGAACAAATATAATAAAATGGGATAGGTTATAAAGTCTGCAGATTATTCTTAATTTTGAGAGGTTATCTTCTTGCTTTTTCTTTTCTCTCCCTCTTCCTGGTCGGTGACTCTGTACCCTGGGTTCTGCCCCTTTGGCATGCTCAGGTAGAGGTTTGCAGTTAATAAGTCTCTATGGTAATGTCATGTATTGTGCTTTAGTCTCATTGGCAGTAGAAGCTCATTAGCATTTCTAGGCTCTGACAGTGAGAGAGTCCGTGTTCCTGGAGCCTTTCTCCTAGTCTTTCCTTCCTCAATTAGTAGCCTGATAATCCAGCTATGGGGTTGCTGCTGCCTCTGCCTGGATAGTAAGAGGCTCAAAGAGCTGGCAACTCCCCACTCTATTTCCACTCAGCACAGGGCTCTGGGTAAGGCTCAGTCAGTCAGAGCTGCTAGCATAATCAGGCGGGCTTTCCACCCACTCAAAGACCTCTGGCTCTGCCACTCTGTCCGGTAACACAGGCGGGCGCCCACTTTCGGGGCGCTTGGAGGAAACTCTCACTCACTGTCTGCAACCAGGATATCCGGCCAGCAGTCTCACGCTCTGAGTGAAACCCCCAACCGCAGGGAAAAGTTGCAGCGTTGGAATTGAGTGTCGCTCCGTCCCCGTGCGCAGCTTTTGCAAGGCGCTGGGGCGGCCCGAGATTCCGCTTTGGCCCACACAAAGGCCCCTGACTCTGCCCCTCTGTGCGGTAACACGGGTGCGCACTGCCGAGGCACTCGGAGGAATTGCTCACTCCTTATCTGCGCACGCAAACCAGGATATGAGGCCGGCCTCGTTTCCCTCTGAGTGAAACACACTCCAGCACGGAAAATCTCCACCGTTGGAATTAGTTCTCACTCCCTCCTGTGCATGGCTTTCCCAGGGTGCTGGGGCTGCCCAGAGACTCTGCCCTCTGCCCACAGAAAGGCCTCTGACCCTGACTCTCCGTGGGGCAACACGGGCACCCACTCTCGGGGCATAGGAAGAAATTCTCGCCCACTAACTGCGCACCGACCAGGAGAACGGGTAAAATGGCCACTCCGCTTGTCTTTCTTTGTTTGGGTTTGGCACGAGTGTTAGCTTGTATTGCCCGAGTTGACACAGGGTCAGATTTTCCTCGGCTAGGATCTCCGTGCCACAGTCTGGTTCGGCCGTTTGTGCCGCGGCGGCCTGGATCTATTCACCCCCTTTGCCCGCCTCAGTTTCTATATTCACAGTTACCAGAGAAAGCCACCCTGTTTAGGTTAGTGAGGAAGGCAGAGCATTTCTTACTCCCTATTTCCTTCGGTTTTGGTTATATATTTAGCCAATTTTTCACTCAATCATACCTTTGGGTGTATTCAAAGCATCTGGAAGCTCCAAGTATAGGTTTTTCTGTTTCTGGTTGAAGATCTTGTTGAGTTTTGGGGGAGATTTATCAGTATCGCTTCCTACCCCGCCATTACTCTGACATCATCTCCTTGTCTATAAATTTTGATTCTAATTTGCAGTTTCTGTAAAGATTTTATGTATCCTTAGTGGTTTGTTTTCTGAAAATCTCTTGGTTTATCTTGTTTTTCTCCTTTCTTTCCAGCCATACTTTCATAAAGCCTTTGAAAGTCCCCATCATATACCAGGCACTGTGCTAGGAACTTATGTACGTGCACTCAATGACTTCCATTTTTACACTTTTAACTTCTGTCTTTTTAACTTTTTTTTCTGCATTTTTCAGACACTGGAATCGAGAGTAACAGTCAGACAGACTCCCTCATGCGTCTGACCGAGATCCACTCAGCACGCCCACTAGGGGCGAAGATCTGCCAACCGGGGCTTATGCTCTGCACCTGGAGTCCTATCCCTGTTGCGACCAGAGCCACTGCAGCGCCCGGATTATCTTTGCTCCAATGGTGCCTCGGCTGTAGGAGGGGAGGGGAGAGACAGGGAGGAAGGTGAGGGGGAGGGGTTGAGAAGAAGATGGGCGCTTCTCCTGTATGCCTTGGCCAGAAATCAAACCCTGGACTGCAGCATGCATGGCCGACGCTTTCCCACTGAGCCAACTAGCCAGGGATTAACTCCTTTTACATACATCTACTTCGGGTATTGTAAAATAGAATGTGTTTGATTTGACAAGTAAGTTGAATTTTAACAGCTTTTTAATTATAAAAAATGTTTTCTTATTGCAGTAGTGCAAGAAAAATGATTTCAAAAACAAGAACAATAACAAATTTTCATACAGATATATCTGCTGTTAATATTAGGACATTTTCTTTCCATATTTTTTGTGTACCTCTTGTTTTTCTCTGTGTATATATACTCTGGCATTTTGTGTGTATTTACATCTGTGTGCATAGATGGAAATTGCACATGAGCATATCTCTCTGTGTCCACAGTGTCTGTCATTTGTGCATATCTGTGTACATATGCAAATGAATATTTAGTCATTCAGGAAACATTTATTGTATTTCTATTATGAGTCAGGCACTCTGCTTGACACTGTTTGCCAATAGTAAATGAGAGAGACTCACATTTTGTCTTGATGAATACTAAACTGTCATGGGGTGACAGAAAGAAAAAATATACATAAAAAATAATCATAAGTTTATCAAGCACTGAATTTGGTAGTGCAATATCTTTGGTGTCAGTTATGATTTATTGTGGCGAGGTTCAATGTATCAGTTTCTCAGAAGGCAGAGCTGAGACATAAGTCTCGGTTTTTCAGCAATGCCTGTTCCCAGTTAAAAAACTACAAAAATATAGAATTTATGAAACAAAGACCCTGGGAGGTGTTAAGTGAACAAAAGAAACTAGCTTATATGTGGTGACCAATGCTCAGATAAATTCTGATGTCCAAAACTTAGGAGCTGTATTAGTCTGGACTGCTGCCACGGCACAAGAGAAAGTGCATGTTTGCAAAGGGGTCATTTTGTCTAAACAATTAGTAATAGTGATTATGCCTATCAATTTCAAGAGCAAAGAAAAGTCTTCTGGTGTGGTCACCACAGCAGAGCAGATTATCTTTTTATTTTATAGTTACCTCTGGTTTTCTCTAGTATTTTTTTTCCAAAAAGTCAATGGCTTGCTCTCACCAGAGAGTTTCATTAGTTAAAGCATGACACCCATACATTAATTTCATAGTTTTGCTCTTGGGTGAAGGCAAATACTGGAACACATTGATGTTTCTGACTATCTGTCTGTCATTTTCCTCCTTTATTCTGTCTGTAATATAAATAAATAAATAAACAAAAAAGATGACAATGGCTTTTTTGTAGTAGTTTTTGCAGATTAAATTGCATAGAAGAATGAGTTATGTTTTTCAAAATCCCACCCCAAGAAGAAATAAATGGTAAGGTCTTAAAGTACCATATTTCCCCATGTATAAGAAGCCTGCCTTTATAAGACGCACTTTAATTTGGGGGCACAAAGTTTGAGAAAATGATAACAAATGCCAATAAATGGAAAATGCATGTAAAAAATACTACAAACACTTTATAAGATGCAAGCAGTTTTCTAACCCCACATTTTTCAAACAAGATGAGTCTTATACATGGGGAAATATGGTATACACCCTCAAAAAGTCTCTGTGAATATGTCTTTTTTTTCTTTATTTTCTTTTACAGAAACAAGGAGAGAGTCAGAGACAGAGATAGATAGAAACAGACAGAAAAAAAATGGAGATTTTTTATTATGTGCCAGGTCACATATCAATCATCAGTTTTTGGTTGTGATCCCTTACATGTTCATTGACTCCTGTCTCATATATGACTTGACCAGGAGACTACAACTGATCAAGTGACCGATTGCTTTAGCCAGTGTCCTTGGTCTTAAGCTGGTGAGCTTTGCTCAAATCATATGAGCCCACAGTCAAGCTGGTGCCCTTGGGATCTCAAACCTGGGTTCCCCTCATTCCAGTCAAATAGGTTAACCATTGTGCCATCACCTGCTCAGGCTGTGAACATTTTTTTCTTTTATTTTCTCTGGATGTTATTTAGTATTCTGGTTCTTAATATGGGTTGAAAGGCTGAGTATTTTAAGGTTTTCTTGTCCTAAAATATATTTATCACTACCTTTTTCCATAGGTTTCCTTTTGTAGTTTATATTTCCATTAATTTTAAGGTGTTTTACAACTTGAATTGTTATTTTGAGAGAGGGTTATCTAGGAGTGAATTTTCTTACCTTCAAAAAAGGGAATTTTATTTAATTTATATTACTGTTTACTATATTAAGTGTAATGACAACAAGAAACATGCTTTCTATCATTTCTAAGGTTAGAGGTAGTAGAAACTTGCTTGAAAGAACATACAAGATTATCTGTTGTAAATGTTTTCCAAGTGTGCTTCCCTGCTGCCACTTCGTGTGCACCTAGGGAATAAAAGCTCAGATCAGTTCACCTAAAAAAAATATATCAGTTGGGTTATCTATCAAGGTTCAATCAAAGACTATCTAAAAAGAAACTTTTATAACTTGTAAATATAAGGAATTTCTAGTTAGTGCTTCCTTCTTCTGTCTACATTAATTGTAGTGAAAGTAAGAGATACACTTGGTATCATTTCAATCCTCTGAAGTTGGCTGTAACTTGCTCCATAGCACATACAATAATGGTCTCTGTTACATGTGCTTCTCTGTTGACACCTCATGTGCATCTTGGGAATCACGCCTCATTACTGGTGCAAAAGAATATTTTGGTAGACAGCATTGTCTATAAACTTTGATTCTAATTTGCAATTTCGGTAAAGATTATATGTATCTTTATTGGTTGTTTTCTGGAAATCTCTCGGTTCATCTTGTTTTTCTCTTTTCCTTCCAGCCATAATTTCATAAAGCCTTTGCAAGTGCCCATCATATACCGGGCACTGTGCTAGGAGCTCAAGTACGTACTCTCAATGAATCCCCATTCTACTCTTTAAACTTCTGTCTTTTGAACTTCTTTATATAAATCTACATTGTGTATTGTAAAATAGAAGGTGCTTTAATTTGACAAGTATGTTCAATTTAAAATGCTTCTTTATTATAAAAATGTATTCTTATTGCAGAAGTGCAAGAAAAATGATTTCAAAAACAACAACAACAAATTTTTATACAGGTATATCTACTGTTAATATTAGGACATTTTCTTACCATATTCTTCGTGTAATTATTATATTTCTCTATGTATATATACTTAGGAACATTGGATTTGTGTACATCTGTGTACATAGATGTGCATTGCACTTGAGCATATTTTTCTGTGTTCACAGTATCTCTCATATTTGGATATCTGTGAATGTATGAAAATGATTATTTATTCATTCATTAATTCAAGAATCACTTATTGTATTCCCATTATGTGCTAGGCACTGTGCTCGAAACTCATTGCCTATAGTGAATGAGACAGACTCACTTTTTGTCTTTATGAATACTACACTATCATTGGGTAGACAGAAAGAAAACAATATACATAAATAAAACATTGGTAAATTTAAAAAGCACTGAATTTGGTAGGGCAATATCTTTGGTCTCATGTATGATGTATTGTGGTAAAGATCAGTATATTAGTTTCTCAGAAAGCAGAGCTGAGACATAAGTCTCAGTTTTTCAGCAATGCATGTTCTCAGGAATAAAACTGAGAAAATATAGAAGCTATGAAACAAAGACCCTGGGAGGTGATCTGTGAGCAAAAGAACCTAGCTTGTATGTCGTGACCAATTCTCAGATAAATTCTGATGTCCAAAATTAGGAGATCTCTCAGTCTGGACTGCTGCCATGGCACAAGAGAAAGTGCATGTTAGGAAAGGGGTCATTGTGTACTAAACAATTAGAAATAATGATTATGCCCCTGAATTTCAAAAGTAATGAAAAGTCTCCTGGTGCTGTCACCACAGCAGACAAGATTATCATTTTATTTTTTAATTACCTCTGGTTTTCTCTAGTAAATTTTTCCCCCAAAATACAATGGCTTGCTCTCACCACAGAGCTCAGTATTTAAAGCATCACAGCATAATCTAATGTCATAGGTTTGGTCTTAGTTCCAGGCACATACAGAAACAGATTGATGTTTCTGACTCTCTGACTGTCTTTTTCCCCATTCATCTTGCCTCTAAAATGAATAAATAAATAAAAGTAAAAATGAGAATGGATGTTTTGTTGTTGTTTTTGCAGCTTAAATTGCATAGAAGAATGAATTATGTTTTTCAAACTCTCATCCCAAGAGGAAATAAATCGTAAGGTTGTAAACAACCATATTTCACCATGTATAAGAAGCCTCCCTGTATAAGATGCACCTTAATTTTGGGGGACAAATTTTGAAAAAATGATAACAAATTCTTATAAATGGGAAATTCAAGTAAAAATACTACAATCACTGTATAAGACGCACCCAGTTTTCTAACCCCACATTTTTCAAAAGAGATGAGTCTTATACATGGGGAAATATGGTATACACTCTCCAAATGTCTCTGTGAACATTTTTTTTTCTTCTTCTTTTTTTTTTTTTTTACAAAGATACGGAGAGAAACAGAGTGAGGGATAAATAGGGACAGACAAAAAGAAATGGAGAAAGTTTTTATTATGTGCCAGGACGCAGATCAATCATCAGTTTTTTGTTGTGACCCTTTACTACTGTAGTAGTGATCATTGACTACTGTCTCATATGTGCCTTGACCAGGGAGATACAGTTCACAGAGTGACTGCTTGCTCGAGGCAGTGAACTTGGACTCATGCTGGTGAGCTTTGCTCAAACCACATGAGCCCATGATCAAACTGGCACCCTTGGGATCTCAAAACTGGGTCCTTCGCATTCCAGTAAAATACTTTAACCCGTGCGTCATCGCCTGTTCAGGCTGTGAACATTTTTTTTGTTTTACTTTCTTTGAATTTTATTTATTATCGTGGTTCTCAGTATGGGTAGAAAAGCTGTGTATTTAAAGGTTTTCTTGCCCTAAAATATAATCATCACTACATTTTTTCATAGGTTTCTTTACATAGTTTTTATTTTCATTAACTTTAAGGTATTTTGCAAATTGAATTGTGATTTCAAGGGGAGGGTTATTTAGGATTGAATTTACTTTCCTTAAAAAAAAGGGATTTTAGTTAATTTCTAATACTGTTTAATATATTAAGTGTAATGATAACAGAAAACATGCTTTACATCATTTCTAACGTTAGAGGTAGTGGAAAATTGCTTGAAAGAACAAACAGGATTATTTGTGGTTAATGTTTTCCAAATGCACTTCTCTGCTGCTACCTAGTGTGCACCTTGAGAATAAAATTCTTATTTCAGAATTGCAAGACAAATGATCTCTGAAACAACAACAACAAATTTTCATACAGATATATCAATTGTTAATATTATGACATTTTCTTTTCCTATTCTTTGTGTACTTCTTATATTTATCTATGTATATATACTCAGGTACATTGGGTTTGTGTACATCTGTGTGCATACATGTGCATTGCACATGAGCATATCTCTGTGTGTCCACAGTGTCTGTCATTTGTGGATATCTGTGTACATATGCAAATGATTATTTATTCATTCATTCATTCAAAAAACACTTATTGTATTTCTATTATGTGCCAGGCACTGTCCTCAACGCTGGCTGTCAATTGTGAATGAGACAGACTAACTTTCTGTCTTTATGAATTCTAAACTGTCATGGGGTAGACAGAAAGAAAAAAATACATAAATAAAAAATCACAAGTTTAAGAAGCACTGAATTTAGTAGTGCAATATATTTGGTGTCAGTTATGATTTTTTGTGGTGAGGTTCAGTATATCAGTTTCTCAGAAGGCTGAGCTGAGACATAAGTCTCAGTTTCTCAGCAATGCATGGTCACAGATGTAAAACTGAGAAAATATAGTAGTTATGAAACAAAAACCCTGGGAGGTATTCTGTGAGCAAAAAAACCCAGCTTGTATGTGGTGACCAATGCTCAGATAAATTCTGATGTCCAAGCCTTAGGAGGTCTCTCAGACTGGACTGCGGCCAGGGCACAACAGGAAGTGCATGTTAGGAAAGGTGTCAATTAGTGCTAAAGAGTTAGAAATAGTGATTATGCACCTGAATTTAAAGAGCAAAGAAAAGTCTTCTGGTGTTTTCACCACAGCAGACTAGATAATCATTTTATTTTTAATTACCTCTGATGTTTCTAGAAAAATTTTTCCCCAAAAGACAATGGCTTGCTTTCACCAGAAAGCTCAGTAGTAAAAGCATCACACCCATACGTTAATGTCATAGGTTTGCTCCAGGGTCAAGGCACATACAGTAACAGATTGATGTTTCTGACTGTCAGTATTTTTCCCACTTTATCCTGCATCTATCATGAATAAATAAATAAAACAAAAAATGACAATGGCTTTTTTGTTGTTGTTTTTGCAGCTTAAACTGCATAGAATAATGAATTATATTTTTCAAAATCTCACCCCAAGAGGAAATAAATGGTAAGGTCTTAAAGTCCCATATTTCCCATGAATAAAAAGCCTCCTTGTATAAGACGCACCTTAATTTTGGGGCACAAATTTACGAAAATGATAACAAATGCCAATAACCCTGAAATGCAAGTAAAATATACTGCAACGACAGTATAAGATGCAACGAGTTTAATAACCCCATATTTTTCAAAAAATATAAGTCTTATACATGGGCAAACATGGTACACACCTTCCAAATGTCTCTGTGAACATTTCTTTTTTTCTTTTTTTTTTTGGAGACAGGAAGAGAGTCAGAGAGAGAGATAGATAGGGACAGACAGACAGAAATGGGCAGATTTTAATTATGGGCCATGTCACAGATCAATCATCAGTTTTTTGTTGTGAGCCCTTACATGTTCATTGACTCCTGTCTCATATGTGCCTTGACAAGGGGGCTGCAGCTGATCTAGTGACCGCTAGCTTTAGCCAGCGACCTTGGGCACAAGCTGCTGAGCTTTGCTCAAACCATATGAGCCCACGCTCAAGCTGGCGCCCTTGGGATTTCAAGCCTGGGTCCTCCGCATTCCAGTCAAATGCCCTAACCACTGTGCCATCGCTTGCTCAGTCTGTGAAATTTATTTTTCTTACTTTCTTTGGATTTTATTTAGTATCCTGGTTCTTAATATATGGAGAAAGTCTGTGTATATTAAGGTTTTCTTGCCATAAAATATATTCATCACTACATTTTTCAATAGGTTTCCTTATGTAGTTTTTATTTCCAATAATTTTGAGGTATTTTGCAACTTGAATTGTGATTTTTAGGGGGGGTTATTTAGGAATAATTTTCTTACCATCAAAAAAGGGAATTTTAGTTAATTTCTATTACTGTTTACTATATTAAGTGTAATGACAACAAGAAACATGCTTTATAACATTTCTAAGGTTAGAGGTAGTGGAAACTTGCTTGAAAGAACATACAGGATTATCTGCCGTAAATGTTTTCAAAGTGTGCTTCCTTGCTGCCACCTCGTGTGCACATTGGGAATAACAGCTCAGATCATTTCACCTGGAAAAATACATCAGTTGTGTGTTGTGAATTATCTATCAATGTTGAAGGCAAGGCTAACTAAATCAAACTGTTATAACTTGTAAATATAAGGAATTACTAGTTACTGCTTGCTCCTTCTTTCAATGTTCATTATAGTGAAAGCAAGAGATACACTCATTATCATTTCCATTTATGAAGTTGGCTGGAACTTGCTCCATAGCACATACAATAACGGTCTCTCTAACAAGTGCTTCCCTGCTGACATCTCGTGTGCATCTTGGGAATCACGCCTCAGTACAGGTCCAAAGGAATATTTTGTTAGAGAGCATGCTCTATAAACGTTGATTCCAATTTGCCATTTCTGTCAAGTTTTTGTGTATTTTCAGTGGTTTGTTTTCTGAAAATTTTTTGGTTCAAATTGATTTTCTTTTTTCCTTCCAGCCATGCTTTCATAAAGCCTTTGAAAGTGCCCATCATATACCAGGCAGGGTTCTAGGAACTCATGACCCTGCACTCAATGGCTTCCCATTCTACTCTTTCAAATTTTGTCTTTTGAACTTCTTTATATAAATCTACTTCGTGTATTATAAAATAGGTTGTGCTTTGATTTGAAAAGTATGTTCAATTTTAACAGGTTTTTATTTTAAAATATGTATTCTTATTGCAGAAGTCAAGAAACATGATCTCAAAAGCAACAACAACAAATTTTAATACAGATATATCTATTGTTAATATTAAGACATTTTCTTTCCATATTCTTTATGTACCTATTATATTTCTTTAAGTATATATACTCAACTATATTGGGTGTGTGTACATCTGTGTGCATAGATGTGCATTGCACATGAGCATATCTCTCTGTGTTTACAGTGTCTTGTCATTTGTGGATATCTGTGTACATATGCAAATGATTATTTATTAATTCATTCGTGAAACACTTATTGTATTTCAATTATGTGCCAGGCACTGTGCTCGACACTTGTTGCCTATAGTGAATGAGACAGACTCACTTTCTGTCTTTATGAATACTAAACTGTCATGGGGTAGACAGAAAGAAAAAAATAACATAAATAAAATAATCATAAGTTTAACAAGCACTGAATTTGGTAGTGCAATATTTTTGGTGTCAGTTATGATTTATTGTGGTGAGGTTCAGTATATCAGTTTCTCAGAAGGCTGAGCTGAGAGCATAAGTCTCAGTTTTTCAGCAATGCATGTTCACAGATGTAAAACTGAGAAAATATAGAAGTTATGAAACAAAGACCCTGGGAGTTGTTCTGTGAGCAAAAGAACCCAGCTTGTATGTGGTGACCAATGCTCAGATAAATTCTGATGTCCAAGGCTTAGGAGGTCTCTCAGTCTGGATTGCTGTTATGGCACAAGAGAAAGTGCATGTTAGGAAAGGGGTCACTTTGTGCTAAAGAATTAGAAATAGTGATTATGCACCTGAATTTAAAGAGCAAAGAAAAGTCTTCTGGTGTTGTCACCACAGCAGACTAGATAATCATTTTATTTTTAATTACCTCTGATGTTTCTAGAAAAATTTTTTTTCCTTAAAGAGAATGGTTTGCTCTCACCAGAGAGCTCAGTAGTAAAAGCATCACACCCATACGCTAATGTTATAGGTTTGCTCCAGGGTCAAGGCCCATACAATAACAGATTGATGATTCTAACTAACTGTATTTTTCCCAATTTATCCTGCATCTAACATGAATAAATAAATAAAAGAAAACATGACAATGGCTTTTTTCTTGTTGTTTTTGCAGCTCATATAATTTGCATAGAATAATGAATTATATTTTTCAAAATCTCACCCCAAGAGGAAATAAATGGTAAGGTCTTAAAGTCCCATATTTCCCCATGAATAAAAAGCCTCCTTGTATAAGACACACCTTAATTTTGGGGCTCAAATTTTACGAAAATGATAACAAATGACAATAAACCTGTAATGCAAGCAAAATAATTGCAAACATTGTATAAGACGCATCCATTTTCTAACCCCATATTTTTCATAAAAGATGAGTCTTATACATGGGGAAATATGGTATACACCCTCCAAATATCTCTGTGAACATTTCTTTTTTTTCTTTTTCTTTTTTTGGAGACAGGAAGAGAGTCATAGAAAGAGATAGGAAGGGACAGACAGACAGAAATGGGCAGATTTTAATTATGGGCCATATCACAGATCAATCATAAGTTTTTTGTTGTGAGCCCTTACATGTTCATTGACTCCTGTCTCATATGTGCCTTGACAAGGGGGCAACAGCTGAACGAGTGACCGCTAGCTCGATCCAGCAACCTTGGGGACAAGCTGCTGAGCTTTGCTCAAAACACATGAGCCCACGCTCAAGCTGGCGCCCTTGGGATTTTAAGCTTGGGCCTCCGCATTCCAGTCAAATGCTCTAAACACTGCGCCATTGCCTGCTCAGTCTGTGAACTTTTTTTTTACTTTCTTTGGATTTTATTTAGTATACTGGTTCTTAATATATGGAGAAAGTCTGTGTGTATTAAGGTTTTCTTGCCATAAAATATATTCATCACTACATTTTTCAATAGGTTTCCTTATGTAGTTTTTATTTCCAATAATTTTGAAGTATTTTGCAACTTGAATTGTGATTTTTAGGGGGTCAGGCTTATTTAGGAATAATTTCCTTACCGTCAAAAAAGGGAATTTTAGTCAATTTCTATTACTGTTTACTACATTTAATGTAATGACAACAAGAAACATGCTTTAAAACATTTCTATAGTTAGAGATAGTGGAAACTTGCTTGAAAGAACATACAGGATTATCTGCCGTAAATATTTTCAAAGTGTGCTTCCTTGCTGCCACCTCGTGTGCACATTGGGAATAACAGCTCAGATCATTTCACCTGGAAAAATACATCAGTTGTGTGTTGTGAATTATGTATCAATGTTGAAGGCAAGGCTAACTAAACTATTATAACTTGTAAATATAAGGAATTACTAGTTACTGCTTGCTCCTTCTTTCAACATTCATCGTAGTGAAAGCAAGAGATACACTCATTATCATTTCTATTCTATGAAGTTGGCTGGAACTTGCACCATAGCAGATACAATAACAGTCTCTGTTACAGGTGCTTCCCTGCTGACACCTTTGTGCATCTTGGGAATCACACCTCAGTACAGGTACAAAGGAATATTTTGTTAGAGAGCATGCTCTATAAACGTTGATTCCAATTTGCCATTTCTGTCAAGTTTTTGTGTATTTTCAGTGGTTTGTTTTCTGAAAATGTTTCGGTTCAACTTGTTTTCTTTTTTTCCTTCCAGCCATGCTTTCATAAAGCATTTGAAAGTGCCCATCATATACCAGGCAGGGTTCTAGGAACTCATGACCCTGCACTCAATTACTTCCCAATCTACTTTTTTAAATTTTGTCTTTTTAACATCTTTTATATAAATCTACTTCGTGTATTGTAAAAAAGGTTGTGCTTTGATTTGAAAAGTATGTTCAATTTTAACAGGTTTTTATTTTAAAATATGTATTCTTATTGCAAAATCAAGAAACATGATCTCAAAAGCAACAACAACAAATTTTAATACAGATATCTACTGTTAATATTAAGGCATTTTCTTTCCATATTCTTTATGTACCTATTATATTATTTTAAGTATATACACTCAACTATATTGGGTGTGTGTACATCTGTGTGCATAGATGTGCATTGCTCATGAGCATATCTCTCTGTGTTTACAGTGTCTGTGATTTATGGATATCTGTGTACATAGGCAAATGATTATTTATTAATTCATTCGTGAAACACTTATTGTATTTCAATTATGTGCTAGGCACTGTGCTCGACACTTGTTGCCTATAGTGAATGAGACAGACTCACTTTCTGTCTTTGTGAATACTAAACTGTCACGGGGTAGACAGAAAGAAAAAAATAACATAAATAAAATAATCATAAGTTTAACAAGCACTGAATTTGGTAGTGCAATATTTTTGGAGTCAGTTATGATTTATTGTGGTGATGTTCAGTATATCAGTTTCTCAGGAGGCTGAGCTGAGAGATAAGTCTCAGGTTTTCAGCAATGCATGTTCACAGATGTAAAACTGAGAAAATATAGTAGTTATGAAAAAAGACCCTGGGAATTATTGTGTGAGCAAAAGAAACCAGCTTCTACGTGGTGCTCAGATAAATTCTGATGTCAAAGCCTTAAGAGGTCTCTCAGTCTGGACTGCTGTCATGGCACAAGATGAAGTGCATGTTAGGAAAGGGGTCACTTTGTGCTAAAGAATTAGAAATAGTGATTATGCACATGAATTTAAAGAGCAAAGAAAAGTCTTCTGGTGTTGTCACCACAGCAGACTAGATAATCATTTTTTTTAATTACCTCTGATGTTTCTAGAAAAATTTTTCTCCAAAAGACCATGGCTTGCTTTAACCAGGGAGCTCAGTAGTAAAAGCATCACTCCCATACGCTAATGTCATAGGTTTGCTTCTGGGTCAAGGTACATACAGAAACAGATTGATGTTTCTGACTAACTGTCTGTATTTTTCCCACTTTATCCTGCATTTAACTTGAATAAATAAATAAAAGAAAAAATGACAATGGCTTTTTTGTTGTTGTTTCTGCAGCTCAAACTGCATAGAATAATAAATTATATTTTTTAAAATCTCACCCCAAGAGGAAATAAATGGTAATATCTTAAAGTCACATATTTCCCTATGTATAAGAAGCCTCCTTGTATAAGATGCACCTTAATTTTGGGCTCAAATTTTATGAAAATGATAACAAATGCCAATAAATCTGTAATGCAAGTAAAATAATTGCAAACATTGTATAAGACGCACCCATTTTTTAACCCCACATTTTTCATAAAAAATGAGTCTTATACATGGAGAAATATGGTATACACCCTCCAAATGTCTCTGTGAACATTTCTTTTTCTTCCTTTTTTTTGGAGACAGGAAGATAGTCAGAGAGAGAGAGATAGGTAGGGACAGACAAACAGAAATGGTCAGATTTTAATTATGGGCCATGTCACAGATCCATCATCAGTTTTTAGTTGTGAGCCCTTACGTGTTCATTGACTCCTGTCTCATATGTGCCTTGACAAGGGGGCAACAGCTGAACGAATGAGCGCTAGCTTGATCCAGCGACCTTAGGGACAAGCTGCTGAGCTTTGCTCAAAACACATGAGCCCACGCTCAAGCTGGTGCCCTTGGGATTTTAAGCTTGGGTCTTCCGCATTCCAGTCAAATGCTCTAACCACTGCGCCATCGCCTGCTCAGTCTCTAAACTTTTTTTTTTACTTTCTTTGGATTTCATTTAGTATCCTGATTCTTAATATATGAAGAAAGTCTGTATGTATTAAGGTTTTCTTGCCATAAAATATATTCATCACTACATTTTTCAATAGGTTTCCTTATGTAGTTTTTATTTCCAATAATTTTGAGGTATTTTGCAACTTGAATTGTGATTTTTAGGGGTCGGGCTTATTTAGGAATAATTTCCTTACCGTCAAAAAAAGAAATTTTAGTTAATTTCTATTACTGTTTACTACATTTAATGTAATGACAACAAGAAACATGCTTTATAACATTTCTAAGGTTAGAGGTAGTGGAAACTTGCTTGAAAGTACATACAGGATTATCTGCCATAAATGTTTTCAAAGTGTGCTTCCTTGCTGCCACCTCGTGTGCACATTGGGAATAACAGCTCAGATCAGATCACCTGGAAAAATACATCAGTTGTATGTTGTGAATTATCTATCAATGTTGAAGGCAAGGCTAACTAAAGGAAACTAGTATAACTTGTAAATGTAAGGAATTTCTAGTTAGTGCTTGCTACTTCTTTCAACGTTCATTGTAGTGAAAGCAAGAGGTATACTTGTTATCATTTCCATTATCTGAAGTTGGCAGGAATTTGCTCCATAACACATACAATAACGGTCTCTGTTACATGTGCTTCTCTGCTGCCACTTTGTGTGCATATGGAGAATCAGGCTACAGTACAGGTCTGAAGAAATATTTTGTTAGAAAACATTCTCAATAAACATTGCTTAAAAATTGCCATTTCTGTCAAGTTTTTGTGTACATTTAGTGGTTTGTTTTTTTAAAATCTTTAGGTTCATATTGTTTTTCTACTTTCCTTCCAGCCATGCTTTAAAAAGCCTTTGAAAGTGCCCATCATATACCAGGCACGTTTCTAGGAACTCATGTTCCTGCACTCAATGAGTTCCCATTCTACTCTTTCAAATTCTCTCTTTTTAACTTCTTTTATAAAAATCAACTTCGTGTATTGTAAAATAGGATGTGCTCTAATTTGACAAGTATGTTGAATTTTAACAGCTTTCTTATTATAAAAAATGTATTCTTATTGCAGAAATGCAAGAAAAATAATGTCAAAAACAACAACAAATTTTCATACAGATATATCTACTGTTAATATTAGAATATTTTCTTTCCATATTTTTTGTGTAACTCATATTTCTCTATGTATATATACTATGGTATATTGGCCGTGTTTACATCTGTGTGCATAGATGTGCATTGCACATGAGCATATCTCTCTTTGTCCACATTGTCTGTCATTGGTGCATATCTGTGTACATATGCAAATGAATATATATTCATTCATTCAGAAAACATTTATTGTATTTCTATTATGTGCCAGGCACTGTGCTGGACACTATTTGCCTATACCGAATGAGACAGACTCACTTTTTTTGTTTATGAATACTACACTGTCATGAGGTTTTAGGAAAAAATATACATAAATAAAATAATCATAAGTTTATCAAGCACTGAATTTGGTAGTGCAATATCTTTGGTGTTAGTTATGATTATTGTGGCGAGGTTCAGTATATAATTTTCTCAGAAGGCAGAGTTGAAACATAAGTCTTGGTTTTTCAACAATGAGTGTTCACAGATATAAAACTTAGAAAATATAGAAGTTATGAAACAAAGACCCTGAAACGTGTTCTGTGAGCAAAAGAACCTAGCTTGTATGTGGTGACGAATGCTCAGATAAATTCTGATGTCCAAGGCTTAGGGGTTCTCCCAGTCTGGACTGCTGCCACAGCACATGAGAAAGTGCATGTTAGGAAAGGGGTCACTTTGTGATAAAGAATTAGAAATAGTGATTATGCACCTGAATTTAAAGAGCAAAGTAAAGTCTTCTGCTGTTGTTACCACAGCAGATTAGATTATCATTTTATATTTAATTACCTCTGTTTTTTTCTAGAAAATTTTTCCCCAAAAGACAATGGCTTGCTCTCACCAGAAAGCTCAGTAGTGAAAGCATCACACCTATACGCTAATGTCATTGGATTGCTCCTGGATCATGGCACATACAGAAACAAATTGATGTTTCTGACTATCTGTCTGTATTTTCCCCCCTTTATCCTGCATCTGACATGAATAAATAAATAAAAGAAAAAATGATAATGGCTTTTTTGTTGTTGTTTTTGCAGCTTAAATGATATAGAAGATTGAATTATGTTTCTCAAAATCTCACCCCAAGAGGAAATAAATGGTAAGGTCTTAAAGTCCCATATTTTTTCATGTATAAGAAGTCTCCCTGTATAAGACGCACCTTAATTTGGTACCCAAATTTTGAGAAAATGATAACAAATGCGAATAAATGGAAAATGCAAGTATAAAATACTACAACCACTGTATAATATGCACACAGTTTTCTAACCCAACATTGTTCAAAAAAGGTGAGTCTTATATAAGGAGATATATGGTATACACCCTCCAATTGACTCTGTGAACATTTGTTTTTTTCCTTTTTTTTTCAGAGACAGAGAGAGAGTCAGATAAAGAAATAGATAGGGACAGAAGACAAAAATGGAGAGAATTTTTATCATGTGCCAGATCACAAATCAATCATCAGTTTTTCATTGACTTACAGGTTCAATGACTCCTGTCTCATATGTGATTGACCATAGGGCTACAACTGATTGAGTGATCGATTGCTTGAGCCAGTGACCACGGGCTTAAGCTGGTGAGCTTTTCTCAAATCATATGAGCCCATGGTCAAGCTGGCGCCCTTTGGATCTCAAACTCAGTTTCCCTGCATTCCATTCAAATGCTCTAACCACTGGCCATCGCCTGCTCAGGCTGTGAATATTTTTTTCTTTTACTATCTCTAGATTTTATTTAGTATCCTGGTTCTTAATATGGGTGGTAAGGCTGAGTATTTTAATGTTTTCTTGCCCTAAAATATATTAATTACTACAATTTTTCATAGGTTTCATTTTGTAGTTTATATTTCCATTAATTTAAAGATTTTACAACTTGAATTATGATTTTGAGGGGGGTGTTATCTAGGAGTGAATTTCCATACATTAAAAAATTGATTTTTTATTATTTTCTATTACTGTTTACTATATTAAGTGTAATGACAACAAGTAACATACTTTATATCATTTCTAAGGTTAGGGGTAGTTGAAACTTGCTTGAAAGAACATACAGGATTATCTGTGGTAAATGTTTTCCAAGTGCGCTTCCCTGCCTCCACCTCATGTGCACCTTTGGAATAACAGCTCAGATCAGTTCAACTGGAAAAATATATCTGTTGGGTGCTGTGAGTTATCTATCAATGTTGCATCTAAGGCTATCTAAAACAAACTTTTATAACTTGTAAATATAAATAAATTCTAGTTACTGCTTGCAACTTCTTTCAATGTTAATTGTAGTGCAACCAAGAGATATACTTGGTATCATTTCAATCCTCTGAAGTTGGCTGGAACTGGCTCCATAGCACATACAATAATGGTCTATGTTACATGTACTTCTCCGCTGACACTTCATGTGCATTTTGGGAATCACGCCTCATCACTGGTTATAAAGGAATATTTTTGTAGACAGCATTGTCTATAAACTTTGATTCTAATTTGCAGTCTCTGTAGAGATTTTATGTGTCCTTAGTGGTTTGTTTTCAGAAAATATCTCGGTTCATCTTGTTTTTCTCTTTTCCTTCCAGTTATGCTTTCATAAACCCTTTGAAAATGCCCATTATATACTAGGCACTGTGCTAGAAACTCATGTACATTCACTCAATGACTTCCATTGCTACGCTTTTACCTTCTGTCTTTTTAACTTCTTTTTTTCTGTATTTTTCTGAAACTGGAAACTAGAGAGACAGTCAGACAGACTCCCACATGCGCCCGACTGAGATCAACTCAGCATGCCCACCAGGGGACAATGTTCTGCCCACCAGGGCCAATGCTCTGAAACCCCAGTTCATAGAACTGTTGAGACCAGAGACACTCTTGCGCCTGGGGCAGAAGCCAAGGAGTCATCTCCAGTGCCCAGGTTGTCTTTGATTTAATGGAGCCTCTGCTGCCTGAAGGGAAGAAAGAGACAGAGAGGAAGGAGAGTTGAAGAAGTGGAGAACAGGTGGCCGCTTCTCCTGTGTGCCATGGCAGGGAATCAAACCCGGGACATTTGCACCCGAGGCTGACACTCTAGCTCTGTGCCAACCAGTCAGGGCTTAACTTCTTTTATATAAATCTACATTGTGTATTGTAAAATAGGATGTGTTTTGATTTGAAAAGTATGTTAAATTTTAACATCTTTTTAATATAAAAATGTATTCTTATTGCAGAATTGCAAGAAAAATGATCTCTGAAACTACAACAAATTTTCATACAAATATGTCAATTGTTAATATTACGACATATTCTTTTCCTATTCTTTGTGTACTTCTTATATTTCTCTATGTAAATATACTCAGGTACATTGGGTTTGTGTACATCTGTGTGCATAGATGTGCAATGCACATGAGCATATCTCTCTGGGTCCACAGTGTCTGTCATTTTTGGTTATCTGTGTACATATGCAAATGATTATTTATTCATTCATTCATTCAAGAAACACATTGTATTTCTATTATGTGCCAGGCACTCTCTTCAATGGTGGCTGTCTATAGTGAATGAGACAGACTAACTTTCTGACTTTATAAATACTATACTGTCATGGGTTAAACAGAAAGAAAAAAATACATAAATAAAAAAATCATAAGTTTAAGAAGCACTGAATTTGGTAGTGCAATATTTTTGGTGTCAGTTATGATTTATTGTGGTGAGGTTCAGTATATCAGTTCCTCAGAAGGCAGAGACATAAGTATCAGTATTTTAGCAATGCATGTTCTTAGGTATAAAACTGAGAAAATATAGAAGTTATGAAACAAAGACGCTGGGAGGTGGTCTGAGAGAAATAGATCCTAACTTTTATGTGGTGGCCAAAGCTCAGATAAATTCTGATGTCCAAAGCATAGGAGGTCTCTCATTCTGGACTACTGCCAAGGCACAAGAGAAAGTGCATATTAGGAAAGGGGTCACTTTGTGCTAAGCAAATAGAAATAGTGATTATGCCCCTGAAATGCAAGAGTAAAGAGAATTCTTCAGGTGCTGTCACCACAGCAGATTAGATTATCATTTTATTTTTTAATTACCTCTGGTTTTCTCTAGTTAATGTTTTTCCCAAAATACAATGGCTTGCTCTAACCTGAGAGATCAGTAGTTAAAGCATCACACCCCTACGCTAACATCATAGGTTTGCTCCTGGGTCAAGCCATATACAGAAACAGATTGATGTTTCTGACTCTCTGTCATTTTCCCCCTTTTTTTGCCTCTAAAATAAATAATTAAATAAAATAGAAAATGACAATGGCTTTTTTGTTGTTGTTTTTGCAGCTTAAATTGCATAGAAGAATGAATTATGTTTTTCAAAATCTCACCTCAAGAGGAAATAAATGGTAATGTTGTAAAATACCATATTTCCCCATGTGTAAGAAACCTCCTTGTATAAAACGCACCTTAATTTGGGGGCACAAATTGTGAGAAAATGATAACAAATTTCAATAAACTGGAAATGCAGGTAAAAAGTACTACAACCACTGTATAAGACGCACCCAGGTTTCTAACTCCAGATTTTTCAAATATATGAGTCTTATACATGGGGAAATATGGTATCCACGCTCCAAATGTCTCTGTGAATATTTCTTTCTTTTTTTTTTTTTACAAAAGCAGGGAGAGAGTCAGAGAGAAGGATAAATAAGGACTGACAGACAGAAATGGAGAAAGTTTTTATTATATGCCAGGACGCAAATCAATCATCAGTTTTTCTTTGTGACCCCTTACATGATCAGTGACTCCTGTCTCATATGTGCGTTGACCAGGGGCTACACCTGATAAAGTGACCACTTGCTCGAGCCATCAACCTTGAACCGATGCTGGTGTGCTTGGCGTAACCACAGGAGCCCATGCTCAAGCTTGCGCCATTGGGATCTCAAACCTGGGTCCTGCACATGCCAAGTTAAATACTCTAAACCCAGCGTCGTCGCCTGTTCAGGCTGTGAACATTTTTTTTTTGCTTTTTCTGAATTTTATTCAGTATTGTTTTTCTCAGTATGGGTGGAAAAGCTGTGTATTTTAAGGTTTTCTTGCCTTAAAATATATTCATCACTATATTTTTACGTAGGTTTCCTTATGTAGTTTTATTTCCATTAATGTTAAGGTAATTTGCAACCTGAATTATGATTTTGAAGGGGGGGTTATTTAAGAGTGAATTTCCTGACCCTCAGAAAAGAAATTTTTCATTCATTTTTATTACTATGTACTATATTATGTATAATGACAACAGAAAACATGCTTTATATCATTTCTAACATTAGAGGTAGTTGAAAATTGCTTGAAAGAACATACAGGATTATCTGTGGTAAATGTTTTCCAAGTGCGCTTTCTTGCTGCCACCTCGTGTGCACATTGGGAATAACAGCTCAGGTCAGTTCACCTGGAAAAATACAGCATTTGTGTGTTGTGAATTATCTATCAATGTTGAAGGCAAGGCTAACTAAAGTAAACTAGTATAACTTGTAAATATAAGGAATTACTAGTTACTGCTTGCTCCTTCTTTCAACGTTCATTGTAGTGAAAGCAAGAGATACACTCATTATCATTTCCATCCTATGAAGTTGGCTGAAACTTGCTCCATAGCACATACAATAATGGTTTCTGTTACATGTGCTTCCCTGATGACATCTCGTGTGCATCTTGGGAATCATGCCTCAGTACAGGTCCAAAAGAATATTTTGTTAGAGAGCATTCTCTATAAACATTGATTCCAATTTGCCTTTTCTGTCAAGTTTTTGTGTATATTTCGTGGTTTGTTTTCTGAAAATCTCTCGGATCGTCTTGTTTTTATTTCTTCCTACCAGCCATGCTTTCATAAAGCCTTTGAAAGTGCCCATCATATACCAGGCATGGTTCTAGGAACTCATGTCCATGCACTCAATGACTTCCCATTGTACACTTTAAAATTTTGTCTTTTGAACTTGTTTTATATAAATCTACTTCGTATATTGTAAAATAGGTTGTGCTTTGATTTGACAAGTATGTTGAATTTTAACAGCTTTTTAATTTTCAAAAATGTATTCTTATTACAGAAGTCAAGAAAAATGATCTCAAAAGCAACAACAACATATTTTAATACAGATATATCTACTGTTAATATGAAGACATTTTCTTTCCATATTCTTTGTGTACCTATTATATTTCTTTATGTATATATACTCAGCTATATTGCGTTTGGGTACATCTGTGTACATAGATGTGCATCGCACATGAGCATAACTTTCTGTGTTTACAGTGTCTGTCATTTGTGGATATCTGTGTACATATGCAAATGATTATTTATTAATTCATTCGGGAAACACTTATTGTATTTCAATTATATGCCAGGCACTGTGCTTGACACTTGTTGCCTATAGTGAATGAGACAGACTTTCTGTCTTTATGAATACTAAACTTTCAGGGGGAAGAGAGGAAGGAAAAATATACATAAATAAAATAATCATAAGTTTAACAAGCACTGAATTTGGTAGTGCAATATTTTTAGTGTCAGTTATGATTTTTTGTGCTGAGGTTCAGTATATCAGTTTCTCAGAAGGCTGAGCTGAGACATAAGCCTCAGTTTTTCAGCAATGCATGTTCACAGATGTAAAACTGAGAAAATATAGAAGTTATGAAACAAAGACCCTGGGAGGTATTCTGTGAGCAAAAGAACCCAGTTTGTATGTGGTGACCAATGCTCAGATAAATTCTGATGTCCAAGGCTTAGGAGGTCTCTCAGTCTGGACTGCTGCCACGGCACAAAAGGAAGTGCATGGTAAGAAATGGGTCACTTTGTACTAAAGAATTAGAAATAGTGATTATGCACCTGAATTTAAAGAACAAAGAAAAGTCTTCTGGTGTTGTCACCACAGCAAACTAGATAATTATTTTATTTTAAATTACCTCTAATGTTTCTAGAAAAATTTTTCTCCAAAAGACAATGGCTTGCTTTCTCCAGGAGCTCAGTAGTAAAAGCATCACACCCATATGCTAATGTCATAGGTTTGCTCCTGGGTCAAGGCACATACAGTAACAGATTGATGTTTCTGACTATCTCTCAGTATTTTCCCCACTTTATCCTGCATCTAACATGAATAAATAAATAAAAGAAAGAATGACAATGGCTTTTTTTGTTGTTTTTGCAACTTAAACTGCATAGAATAAAGAATTATATTTATAAAAATCTCACCCCAAAAGGAAATGGTAAGGTCTTAAAGTCCCATATTTCCCCATGTATAAGAAGCCTCCCTGTATAAGATGCACCTTAATTTTGGGGCACAAATATTATGAAAATGATAACAAATGCCAATAAACGGAAAATGCAAGAAAATATACTGCAACCACTGTATAAGAGGCACCCAGTTTTCTAACCCCACATTTTTCAAAAAAGATGAGTCTTATACATGGGGAAATATGGTATACACCCTCCAAATGTCTCTGTGAACTTTTCTTTTTTTTTACAGAGACAGGGAGATAGTCAGAGAGAGAGAGATAGATAGGGACAGATAGACAGAAATGGGCAGAGTTTTAATTATGGGCCATGTCACTGATCAATCATCAGTTTTTTGTTGTGAGCCCTTACATGTTCACAGACTTTTGTATCATATGTTCCTTGACAAGGAAGCTACAGCTGAACAAGTGACCGCTAGCTCGAGCCAGCGACATTGGGAACATGCTTCTGAACTTTGCTCAAAACATATGAGCCCACAATCAAGCTGGTGCCCTTGGAATTTCAAGCCTGGGTCCTCCGCATTCCAGTCAAATGCTCTAACCACTGCACGATCGCCTGCTCAGTCTGTGAACTTTTTTTTTACTTTCTTTTTATTTTATTTAATATTCTGGTTCTTAATATATGGAGAAAGTTTGTGTATATTAAGGTTTTCTAGCCATAAAATATATTCATCACTACATTTTTTCAATGGATTTCCTTATGTAGTTTTTATTTCCAATAATTTTGAGGTATTTTGCAACTTGAATTCTGATTTTAGGGGAGGAGCTTATTTAGGAATAATTTCCTTACCATCAAAAAAGGGAATTTTAGTTAATTTCTATTACTGCTTACTATATTAAGTGTAATGACAACAAGAAACATGCTTTATATCATTTCTAAGGTTAGAGGTAGTGGAAAATGCTTGAAAGAACATACAGGATTATCTGTGGTAAATGTTTCCTAAGTGCGCTTCCCTGCCTCCACCTCTTGTGCACCTTTGGAATAACAACTAAGATCAGTTCAACTGGAAAAATACATCTGTTGTGTGCTGTGTGTTATCTATCAATGTTGAATCTAAGGCTATCCAAAACAAACTTTTTTAACTTGTAAATACAAATAAATTCCAGTTACTGGTTGCTACTTCTTTCAATGTTAATTGTAGTGAAAGCAAGAGATATACTTGGTATCATTTCAATCCTCTGAAGTTGGCTGAAACTGGCTCCATAGCACATACAATAATGGTCTCTGTTATTGTGCTTTCTGCTGACACCTCGTGTGCATCTTGGGAATCATGCCTCATTTATGGTATAAAAGAATGTTTTGATAGACAGCGTTGTCTATAAACTTTGATTCTAATTTGCAGTTTCTGTAAAGATTTTATGTATCCTTAGTGGTTTGTTTTCTGAAAATCTCTCGGTTCATCTTTTTTTTTTTTCTTCCAGTCATGCATTCATAAAGACTTTGAAAATGCACATTATATACTAGGCACTGTGCTAGAAACTCATGTATATTCACTCAATGACTTCCATTTCTACACTTTTACCTCCTGTCTTTTTAACTTTTTTTTCTGTATTTTTCTGAAGCTGGAAACTAGAGAGACAGTCAGACAACTCCCACATGCGCCCGACCGATATCTAATTGGCAGGCACACCAGGGGGCGATGTTCTGCCCACCAGGGCCAATGCTCTGAAACCCCAGTTTGTAGACCTGTTGAGACCAGAGCCACTATTGTGCCTGGGGCAGAAGCCAAGGAGCCATCTCCAGCGCCCGGGTTATCTTTGCTTTAATGGAGCTTCTGCTGTGGGAAGGGAAGTGAGAGAAAGAGAGGAAGGAGAATTGGAGAGGTGGAGAACAGGTGGTCGCTTCTCCTGTGTGCCATGGCAGGGAATCAAACCTGGGACTTTTGTTATGCGAGGCTGACACTCTAGCACTGTGCCAACCAGCCAGGGCTTAACTTCTTTTATATACATCTACTTTTGTATTGTAAAATAGGATGTGCTTTGATTTAAAAAGTATGTTAAATTTTAACATCATTTTTAATACAAAAAATGTATTCTTATTGCAGAATTGCAAGAAAAACGATCCCTGAAACAACAACAACAAATTTTCATACAGATATATCAACTGTTATTTTATGACATTTTCTTTTCCTATTCTTTGTGTAGTTCTTATATTTCTCTATGTATATATACTCAGGTACATTGGGTTTGTGTACATCTGTGTTCATAGATGTGCATTGCAGATGAGCATATCTCTCTGGGTCCACAATGTCTGTCATTTGTGGATATCTGTGAATGTATGCAAATGATTATTTATTCATTCATTCATTCAAGAATCACTTATTGTATTACTATTATGTGCCAGGCACTGTCCTCAATGCTGGCTGTTTATAGTGAAGGAGACACAATACTTTCTATCTTTATGAATACTACACTGTCATGGGGTATACAGAAAGAAAAAAATACATAAATAAAAAAATCATAAGTTTAAGAAGTACTGAATTTGGTAGTGCAATATTTTTGGTGTCAGTTATGATTTATTGTGGTGAGGTTCAGTATATCAGTTTCTCAGAAGGCAGAGCTGAGACATAGTATCAGTTTTTCAGCAATGTGTGCTCTCAGGTATAAAACTGAGCAAAATATAGAAGTTATGAAACAAAGATCCTGGGTGGTGTTCTGTGAGAAATAGATCCAAACTTTTATGTGGTGTCCAAAGCTCAGATAAATTCTGATGTCCAATGCATAGAAAGTCTCTCAGTCTGGACTACTGCCAAGGCACAAGAGAAAGTGCATATTAGGAAAGGGGTCACTTTGTGTTAAGCAAATAGAAATAGTGATTATGCCCCTGCAATGCAAGAGTAAAGAGAATTTTTCAGGTGCTGTCACCACAGCAGATTAGATTATCATTTTATTTTTAATTACCTCTGGTTTTCTCTAGTAAATGTTTTACCCAAAATACAATGGCTTGCTCTAACCTGAGAGATCAGTAGTTAAAGCATCACACCCCTACGCTAATGTAATAGGTTTGTTCCTGTGTCAAGGCATATACAGAAACAGATTGATGTTTCTGACTCTCTCTCTCTGTCATTTTCTCCCTTTTGTTGCCTCTAAAATAAATATTTAAATAAAATAGAAAATGACAATGGCTTTTTTGTTGTTGTTTTTGCAGCTTAAATTGCATAGAAGAATGAATTATGTTTTTCAAAATCTCACCCCAAGAAGAAATAAATGATAATGTTGTAAAGTACCATATTTCCCCATGTGTAAGAAGGCTCCCTGTATAAGACGCACTTGAATTTGGGGGCACAAATTGTGAGAAAATAATAACAAATTTCAATGAACGGGAAATGCAGGTAAAAATTCCTACAACCAATGTGTAAGCTGTACCCAGGTTTCCAACTCCAGATTTTTCAAATATATGAGTCTTATACATGGGGAAATATGGTATACACTCTCCAAATGTCTCTGTGAATATTTCTTTTTTTTTTTTTTTTTTTTTTTTACAAAAACAGAGAGAGAGTCAGAGAGAAGAATAGATAGGAACAGACAAACAGAAATGGAGAAAGTTTTTATTATATGCCAGGACACAGATCAATCATCAATTTTTCTTTGTGACCCCTTACGTAATCATTGACTCCTGTCTCATATGTGCGTTGACCAGGGGGCTTCAGCTGATCAAGTGACCACTTGCTCGAGACCGAGACCTTGGACCGATGCTGGTGTGCTTTACTCAAACCACAGGAGCTGATGCTCAAGCTTGCGCCCTTGGGATCTCAAACATGGGTCCTGTTCATTCCAGTTAAATACTCTAAGCCCTGCGTCGTAGCCTGTTCAGGCTGTGTACATTTTTTTTTTTTTACTTTTTCTGAATTTTATTTAGTATCGTGTTTCTCAGTATGGGTGGAAAAGCTGTGTATTTTAAGGTATTCTTGCCCTAAAATATGTTCATCACTATATTTTTACATAGGTTTACTTATGTAGTTTTTATTTCCATTAACGTTAAAATATTTTGCAACCTGAATTATGATTTTAAGGGGAGGGTTATTTAAGAGTGAATTCCCTGACCTTCAGAAAAGGGATTTTTCATTCATTTCTATTACTATGTACTATATTTTGTGTAATGACAACAGGAAACATGCTTTATATCATTTATAACGTTAGAGGTAGTTGAAAATTGCTTGAAAGAACATACAGGATTATCTGCGGTAAATGTTTTCCAAGTGTGTTTCCTTGCTGTCACCTCGTGTGCACATTGGGAATAACAGCTCAGATCAGTTCACCTGGAAAAATACATCAGTTGTATGTTGTGAATTATCTATCAATGTTGAAGGCAAGGCTAACTAAAGTAAACTAGTATAACTTGTAAATATAAGGAATTACTAGTTACTGCTTGCTCCTTCTTTCAACGTTCATTGTAGTGAAAGCAAGAGATACACTCATTATCATTTCCATCCTATGAAGTTGGCTGAAACTTGCTCCACAGTACATACAGTAACAGTCTCTGTTACATGTAATTCCTTGCTGACATCTCGTGTGCATCTTGGGAATCATGCCTCAGTACAGGTCCAAAGAAATATTTTGTTAGAGAGCATTCTCTATAAAAGTTGATTCCAATTTGCCATTTCTGTCAAGTTTTTGTGTATTTTTAGTGGTTTGTTTTCTGAAAATCTCTCGGTTCATCTTGTTTTTATTTCTTCCTTCCAGCCATGCTTTCATGAAGCCTTTGAAAGTGCCCATCATATACCAGGCAGGGTTCTATGAACTCATGTCCCTGCACTCAATGACTTCCCATTCTACTCTTTTAAATTTTGTCTTTTTGAACTTCTTTTATATAAATCTACTTCGTGTATTGTAAAATAGGTTGTGCTTTGATTTGACAAGTATGTTGAATTTAACAGCTTTTTTATTTTAAATAATATATTTTTATTGCAGAAGTCAAGAAAAATGATCTCAAAAGCAACAACAACAAATTTTCATACAGAAATATCTACTGTTAATATGAAGACATTTTCTTTCCATATTCTTTGTGTACCTATTATATTTCTTTATGTATATATACTCAGCTATATTGGGTGTGTGTACATCTGTGTGCATTGATGTGCATCACAAGTGAGCATATCTCTCTGTGTTTAGAGTGTCTGTCATTTGTGGATATCTGTGTACATATGCAAATGAGTATTTATTAATTCATTCGGGAAACACTTATTGTATTTCAATTATGTGCCAGGCACTGTGCTCGACACTTGTTGCCTATAGTGAATGAGACAGACTCACTTTCTGTCTTTATGAATACTAAACTGTCATGGGGTTGACAGAAAGAAAAAAATATACATAAATAAAATAATCATAAGTTTAACAAGCACTGAATTTGGTAGTGCAATATTTTTAGTGTCAGTTATGATTTTTTGTGGTTAGGTTCAGTATATCATTTTCTCAGAAGGCTGAGCTGAGACATAAGTCTCAGTTTTTCAGCAATGCATGTTCACAGATGTAAAACTGAGAAAGTATAGAAGTTATGAAACAAAGACCCTGAGAGGTGTTCTGTGAGGAAAAGAACCCAGCTTGTATGTGGTGACCAATGCTCAGATAAATTCAGATGTCCAAGGCTTAGGAGGTTTCTCATTCTGGACTTCTGCCATGGCACAAGAGGAAGTGCATTTTAGGAAAGGGATGACTTTGTGCTAAAGAATTAGAAATAGTAATTATGCACATGAATTTAAAGAGCAAAGAAAAGTCTTCTGGTGTTTTCACCACAGCAGACTAGATAATCATTTTATTTTTAATTTCCTCTGATTTTTCTAGAAAAATTTTTCCCCAAAGACAATGGCTTGCTTTCATGAGAGATCTCAGTAGTGAAATCATCACACCCATATGCTAATGTCATAGGTTTGCTTCTGGGTCAAGGCACATACAGTAACAGATTGGTGTTTCTGACTTTCTGTCTGTATTTTTCCCAATTTATTCTGCATATAACATGAATAAATAAATAAAGGAAAAAATGACAATGGCTTTTTTGTTGTTGTTTTTGCACCTTAAACTGCATAGATTAATGAATTATATTTTTAAAAATCTCACCCCAAGGGGAAATAAATGGTAAGGTCTTAAATTCCCATATTTCCCCATGTATAAAAAGCCTCCATGTATAAGACGCACCTTAATTTTGGGGCACAAATTTTATGACAATGATAACAAATGCCAATAAATGGGAAATGGAAGTAAAATATATTACAACCACTGTGTAAGACGCACCCAGTTTTATCACCTCACATTTTTCAATAAAGATGAGACTTATACATGGGGAAATATGGTATACACTCTCCAAATGTCTCTGTGAACATTTCTTTTTTTCCTTTTTTTTATGGAGACAGGGAGAGAGTCAGAGAGAGAGAGAGATAGGGACAGACAGACAGAAATGGGCAGAGTTTTAATTATCAGCCATGTCACAGATCAATCATCAGTTTTTCGTTGTGAGCCCTTACGTGTTCACTGAATCCTGTCTCATATGTGCCTTGACAAGGGGGCTACAGCTGAACGAGTGACCGCTAGCTCGAGCCAGTGAACTTGGGCTCAAACTGCTGAGCTTTGCTCAAATGACATGAGCCAACGCTCAAGCTGGCGACTTTGGGATCTCAAGCCTGGGTCCTCCACATTCCAGTCAAATGCTCTAACCACTGCGCCATCGCCTGCTCAGTCTGTAAACATTTTTTTTTACTTTCTTTGGATTTTATTTAGTATCCTGGTTCTTAATATAGGAAGAAAGGCTGTGTATATTAAGGTTTTCTTGCCATAAAATACATTCATCACTACATTTTTTCAATAGGTTTCATTATGTAGTTTTCATTTGCAATAATTTTGAGGAATTTTGCAACTTGAATTGTAATATTTAGCGGATGGGTTATTTAGGAATAATTTCCTTACCATCATAAAATGGAATTTTAGTTAATTTCTATTACTGTTTACTATATTAAGTTTAATGACAACAAGAAACATGCTTTATATCATTTTTAATGTTAGAGGTAGTGGAAAATGCTTGAAAGAACATACAGGATTATCTGTGGTAAATGTTTCCCAAGTGCACTTCCCTGCCTCCACCTCGTGTGCACCTTTGGAATAACAGCTCAGATCAGTTCACCTGGAAAAATATATCTGTTGGGTGTTGTGCGTTATCTATCAATGTTGAATCTAAGGCTATCTAAAACAAACTTATAACTTGTAAATATAAATAAATTCCAGTTAATGCTTGCTACTTCTCTCAATGTTAATTGTAGTGAAAGCAAGAGATATACTTGGTATCATTTTAATCCTCTGAAGTTGGCTGGAACTGGCTCCATAGCACATATAATAATGGTCTCTGTTACATGTGTTTCTATGCTGACACCTCGTGTGCATCTTGGGAATCATGCCTCATTTCTGGTGCAAAAGAATATTTTGGTAAACAGCGTTGTCTATAAACTTTGATTCTACTTTGCAGTTTCTGTAAATATTTTATGTATCCTTAGTGGTTTGTTTTATGAAAATCTCTCGGTTCATCTTGTTTTTTCTTTTCCTTCCAGTCATGCATTCATAAAGCCTTTGAAAGTGACCATTATATACTATGCACTGTGCTAGAAACTCATGCACATTCACTCAATGACTTCCATTTCTACTCTTTTTACTTCTCTCTTTTTAACTTCTTTTTTTCTGTGTTTTTCTGAAGCTGGAAACTAGAGAGATAGTCAGACAGATTCCCACAAGCTCTTATCCAAGATCCACTTGGCACGCCCACCAGGGAGCGATAATATGCCCACCAGGGCCAATGCTCTGCAACCCCGAGTCATAGACCTGTTCAGACCAGAGCCACTCTTGCACCTGGGGCAGAAGCCAAGGAGCCATCTCCAGTGCCCGTGTTATCTTTGCTTTAATGGAGCCTCTTCTCTAGGAAGGGAAGGGAGAGACAGAGAGGAAGAAGAGTTTGAGAGGTGAAGAACAGGTGGTCGCTTCTCCTGTGTGCTGTGGCCAGGAATCAAACCGGGGACTTTTGCACGCGAGGCTGACACTCTAGCACTGTGCCAACCAGCCAGGGCTTAACTTCTTTTATATAAATCTACTTTGTGTATTGTAAAATAGGATGTGATTTGATTTAAAAAGGATGTTAAATTTTAACATCTTTTTTAATATAATTAAATGAATTCTTATTACAGAATTGCAAGAAAAATGATCTCTGAAAGAACAACAACAAATTTTCATACAGATATATCAATTGTTAATATTTTGACATTTATTTTCCTATTCTTTGTGTAGTTCTTATATTTCTCTATGTATATATACTCAGGTACATTGGGTTTGTGTACATCTGTGTTCATAGATGTGCATTGCAGATGAGCATATCTCTCTGGGTCCACAATGTCTGTCATTTTTGGATATCTGTGTACGTATGCAAATGATAATTTATTAATTCATTCATTAAAGAATCACTTATTGTATTACTATTATGTGCCAGGCACTGTCCTCAACTCTGGCTGTCTATAGTGAATGAGACAGACTAACTGTCTTTATGAATACTGCACTGTCATGGGGTAGACAGAAAGAAAAAAAAATACATAAGTAGTATTTTTTGTGTCAGTTATGATTTATTGTGGTGAGGTTCAGTACAACAGTTCCTCAGAAGACAAAGCTGAGACATAAGTAACAGATTTTCAGCAATGCGTGTTCTCAGGTATAAAACTGAGAAAATATAGAAGTTATGAAACAAAGACCCTGGGAGGTGTTCTGTGAGAAATATATCCTAACTTTTATGTGGTGTCCAAAGCTCGGATAAATTCTGATGTTCAAAGCATAGGAGTTTTCTTAGTCTGGACTACTGCCAAGGCACAAGAGAAAGTGCATTTTCAGAAAGGGGTCACTTTGTGCTAAGCAAATAAAAATATTGATTATACCCCTGAAATGCAAAACTTAAGAGAATTCTTCAGGTGCTGTTACTACAGCAGATTAGATTATCATTTTATTTTTTAATTACCTCTGGTTTTCTCTAGTAAATGATTTACCCAAAATACAATGGCTTGCTCTAACCTGAGAGATCAGTAGTTAAAGCATCACACCCATATGCTAACATCATAGGTTTGCTCCTGGGTCAAGCCATATACAGAAACAGATTGATGTTTCTGAATCTCTGTCTGTCTTTCCCCCCCCTTTTTTTGCCTCTAAAATAAATAATTAAATTAAAAAAATGACAATGGCTTTTTTGTTGTTTTTGCAGCTTAAATTGCATAAAAGAATGAATTATGTTTTTCATAATCTCACCCCAAGAGGAAATAAATGGTAATGTTGTAAAGTACCATATTTCCCCATGTGTAAGAAGCCTCCCTGTATAAGATGCACCTTAATTTTAGGGCACAAATTGTGAGAAAATGATAACAAATTTCAATAAAGGGAAATGCAGTTAAAAAATACTACAACCACTGTATAGGACGCACCCAGGTTTCTTAACTCCAGATTTTTCAAATATATGAGTATTATACATGGGGAAATATGGTATACACTCTCCGAATGTCTGTGTGAACATTTCTTATTTTCTTTTTTTTTTTACAAAAACAGGGAAAGAGTCAGTACGATAGATAGGGACAGACAGACAGAAATGGTGAAAGTTTTTATTATATGCCAAGACATAGATTAATTATCAGTTTTTCTTTGTGACTCCTTATGTGATTATTGACTCCTGTCTCATATGTGCATTGACAAGGGGACTACAGCTGATCAAGTGACCACTTGTTTGATCCAGCGACCTTGGCCCGATGCTGTTGTGCTTTGCTAAAACCACAGGAGCCCATGCTCAAGCTGGCGCCCCTGGGATCTCAAACCTGGGTCCTGCGCATTCCAGTTAAATAATCTAACCCCTGCGTCGTCGCCTGTCAAGGCTGTGAACATTTCTTTTTTCTGAATTTTATTTAGTATCGTGTTTCTCAGTATGGGTGGAAAAGCTGTGTATTTTAAGGTTTTCTTGCCCTAAAATATATTCATCGCTATATTTTTAAGTAGGTTTTCTTATGTAGTTTTTATTTCCATTAATGTTAAGGTATTTTGCAACCTGAATTATTATTTTAAGGAAAGGGTTATTTAAGAGTGTATTTCCTGACCTTCAGAAAAGGAATTTTTCATTCATTTCTATTACTATGTACTATATTATGTGTAATGACAACAGGAAACATGCTTTATAACATTTCTAATGTTAGAGGTAGTTGAAACTTGCTTGAAAGAATATACAGGATTATCTGTGGTAAATGTTTTCCAAGTGCGCTTTCTTGCTGCCACCTCGTGTGCACATTGGGAATAACAGCTCAGGTCAGTTCACCTGGAAAAACACATCAGTTGTGTGTTGTGAATTATCTATCAATGTTGAAGGCAAGGCTAACTAAAGTAAACTAGTATAACTTGTAAATATAAGGAATTACTAGTTACTGCTTGCTCCTTCTTTCAACGTTCATTGTAGTGAAAGCAAGAGATACACTCATTATCATTTCCATCCTATGAAGTTGGCTGAAACTTGCTCCATAGCACATACAATAACGGTCTCTGTTACATGTGCTTTCCTGCTGACATCTCGTGTGCATATTGGGAATCACGCCTCAGTACGGGTCCAAAGGAATATTTTGTTAGAGAGCATTCTCTATAAACGTTGATTCCAATTTGCCATTTCTGTCAAGTTTTTGTGTATTTTTAGTGGTTTGTTTTCTGAAAATCTCTCAGTTCATCTTGTTTTTATTTCTTCCTTCCAGCCATGCTTTCATAAAGCCTTTGAAAGTGCCCATCATATACCAGGTATGGTTCTAAAAACATATGTCCCTGCACTCAATGACTTCCCATTCTACTCTTTTAAATTATGTCTTTTGAACTTCTTTTATATAAATCTACTTCGTGTATTTTAAATTAGGTTTTGCTTTGATTTGACAAGTATGTTGAATTTTAACAGCTTTTTTATTTTAAAAAATGTATTCTTATTGCAGAAGTCAAGAAAATGATCTCAAGAGCAACAACAACAAATTTTTATACAGATATATCTACTGTTAATATTAAGATATTTTCTTTCCATATTCTTTGTGTACCTATTATATTTCTTTATGTATATATACTCAGCTATATTGGGTGTGTGTACATCTGTGTGCATAGATGTGCATTGCACGTGAGCATATCTCTCTGTGTTTACAGTGTCTGTCATTTGTGGATATCTGTGTACATATGCAAATTATTACTTATTAATTCATTCGGGAAACACTTATTGTATTTCAATTATGTGCCAGGCACTGTGCTCGACACTTGTTGCCTATAGTGAATGAGACAGACTCACTTTCTGTCTTTATAAATACTAAACTGTCATGGAGTAGACAGGAAGAAAATATATACATAAATAAAATAATCATAATTTTAACAAGCACTGAATTTGATAGTGCAATATTTTTGGTGTCTGTTATGATTTATTGTGGTGAGTTTCAGTATATCCGTTTCTCAGAAGACTGAGCTGAGACATAAGTCTCAGTTTTTCAGCAATGCCTGTTCACAGATGTAAAACTGAGAAAATATAGAAATTATTAAACAAAGACCCTGAGAGGTGTTCTGTGAGCAAAAGAACCCAGCTTGTATATGGTGACCAATTCTCAGATAAATTCAGATGTCCAAGGCTTAGGAGGTCTCTCAGTCTGGAATGCTGCCACAGCACAAGAGGAAGTGCATGTTAGGAAAGGGGTCACTTTTTGCTAAAGAATTAGAAATAGTGATTATGCCCCTGAAATTTAAGAGTAAAGAAAAGTCTTCTGGTGTTGTCACCACAGCTAACTAGATAAACATTTTATATTTAATTACCTCTGATTTTTACTTGAAAAAATTTTTCCCCAAAAGACAATGACTTGCTGTCACCAGATAGCTCAGTAGTAAAAGCATCACACCCATAAGCTAATGTAATAGGTTTGCTCCTTGGTCAAAGCACATACAGTAACAGATTGATGTTTCTGACTATCTGTCTGTCTTTTTCCCCCTTTATGTTGCCTCTAAAATAAATAAATAAATAAATAAAATAAAAATGACAATGGCTTTTTTGTTGTGATTTTTGCAGCTTAAATTGCATAGAAGAATGTATGATGTTTTTCAAGATCTCACCACAATAGAAAATAAATGATAATGTTGTAAAATACCATATTTCCCCATGCATAACCTGTCTCCCTGTAGAAGACACAACTTTATTTTGGGGCACAAATATTACAAAAATGATAACAAATGCTTATAAACAAAAAATGCAAGTAGAATATTCTACAACCTCTTTATAAGACGCACCTTGTTTTCAAACTGCACGTTTTTCAAGTAGTTGAGTCTTAAACGAGGGTTAATATGATATACACCCGCCGAATGTCTCTGTGTACATTTGATTTCTTTCTTTATTTCTTTTTTTTTTTTACAGAGACAGAGAGATCATCAAAGAGAGGGATAGATAGGGGCACACAGACAGGAAGATAAAGAGTTCTTTTTAATTATGTGCCAGGTCACAGATCAATCATCAGTTATTTGTTGTGTCAACTAAGTTGTTCCTTGACTGCTTTCTCATTGTGCCTTGACCAGAGAACTACAGCTACCGAGTGACCTCTTTTTCATGTAGTGAGCCCATTGGGCTAAAGCTGGTGAGCTTTGCTCAAACCAGATAATCCCACGCTCTAGCTGGAGACCTTGGGATTTCCAATCGGGGTCCTTCGCATTCCAATCAAATGCTCTATCCACAGTGCCACCGCCTGCTCAGGCTGTGTCAAGTTCTTTTTTTTTACTTTCTCTGGATTTTTTTAGTATCCTGTTTCATAATATTGTTGGAAAGGCTTTGTATTTTAAGGGTTTTTTTGCACTAAAATATATTCATCACAACATTTTTCCATAGGTTTTCTTATGTAGTTTTTCTTTCCATTAAGTTTAAAGTATTTTGTAACTTGAATTTTGATTTTGAGTGAGGGGTCGTTTAGGACTGAATTTCTTATCTTAAAAAAGAAAGGGTTTTTCAATTAGTTTTTAGTTCTGATTTCTATAGTACGTGTAATGAAAACAAGAAACATGCTTTATATGATTTCAAAGGTTTGAGGTAGTTAAAACTTGCTTGAAAGAATATACAGGATTGCCTGTGGAAAAAGTTTTCCAAATATGCTTCTCTGCTGCCACCTCGTGTTCAACTTGGGAATAACAGCTCAGAGAAGTTCACCTGGAAAAATACAAAAGTTGGGTGCGGTGCATTATCTATCAATGTTGAAACCAAGACTATTTAGAAGATAATTTATAACTAGTAAATATAATGAATTTCTAGTTACTCTTTGCTTCTTGTTTCAACGTTAACACTAGTGAAAGCAATAGACATACCGGATATAACTTCAATCCTCTGAAGTTTGCTAAAACTTACTGCATAGCACATACAATAATGGTTGCTCTTACATGTGCTTCTCTGCTGCCACCTCGTGTGCATCTTGGGAATCACACCTTAGTACATATCCAAAGCTTAGGAATAGTAGTGAGTATTGTCTAAATATGTTGATTCCAAATTGCAGTTTTTGTAAATCTTTTGTGTATTCTTAGTGATTTGATTTCTGGGAATTTATCGGTTCATCTTTTTTTTTTTCTTTCCTTCCAGCAATCGTTTCATAAAATCTTTCGATGTTCCCATCATATACCATGCACTGTGCTAGAAACTACTTGAGTATTTGTTGCACTCAATGTGTTCCCATTCTACTATTTTTACTTCTGTCTTTTGAATTCCTTTATTTAAATCTTCTTAATGTATTGTAAAATAAGATGTGCTTTGACTTGACAAGTATATTCAATTTAACTACGTTTTTATTTTATTTTATTATATTTATTTTTTTTTGTATTTTTCTGAAGCTGGAAATGGGGATAGACAGTTAGACAGACTCCCGCATTCGCCCGACCGGGATCCACCTGGCAAGCCCACCAGGGGTGATGCTCTGCCCACCAGGGGGCGATTCTCTGCCCCTCCGGGGTGTCGCTCTGCCATGACCAGAGACACTCTAGCGCCTGGGGTAGAGGCCAAGAAGCCATCACCTGTGACCAGGCTATACATGGTCCAACAGAGCCTTGGCTGTGGGTGGAGAAGAGAGAGACAGAGAGGAAGGAGGGGGGTGGACAAGCAAACGGGTGCTTCTCCTATGTGCCCTGGCCGGGAATCGAACCTGGTTTCCCCGCATGCCAGGCAGATGTAATACTGCTGAGCCAACCAGCCAGGGGCAAACTAATTTTTTATTATAAAAACTGTATTCTTATTGCAAGTGCAAATAAAATTATAAGAAAAGGAAACAACAAATTTTCATACAGAGATATCTACTGTTAATATAATGACATTATATTTCCATAGTCTTAGTGTACCTTTTATATTTCTCTATCTAACATTCTAAGGTACATTGGGTGTGCATACATCTGTGTGCATAAGTATGCATTGCACATGAGCATATCTCTGTGTCTGCAGTGTCTATCATTTGTGGATACCTGTGTATGCATGAAAATTACTATTTATACTTTCATTCATTAAAAAATTATTGTATTTCTATTATGTGCCAAGCAATGTGCTCAACACTGGTTGCCTATAGTGAAAGAGACAGAATAACTTTCTGTCTCTATGAATAATAGACTGTCATGCTGCAAACAAAGGAAGAAAATATATACATAAATAAAATAATTATAACTTGTGACAAGCACTGGATATGGTAGTGCAAAGTCTTGTTCCCAGGTTTCATTGATTGAGGCAACGTTTAGTATATCAGTTTCTTGAAAGGCAGAGCTGAGACATAGGACTCATTTCTTCAGCAATGCATGTTCTCAGCTATAAGACTGAGAAAATTCTCAAGTACTGAAACAAAGACCCTGGGAGTTTTTGTGTTACCAAAAGAAATGGCTTGTAAGTGGTGACCCAGGCTCAGATAAATTATGATGTCCAAAGCTTAAGAGGTCTCTCAGTGTGGACGGTTGCAACAGCACAAGAAAAAAGTGCATGTTAGGAAAGAAGTCACACCGTGGTAAACAATCAGAAATATTGTTTATGCCCCTGACTGTCAGAGCAAAGAACAGTCTTCTGTTGTTGTAACAACAGCAGCCTAGATTATTGTTTTCCTTTTTAATTACCTCAGGTTTCTTTAGTAATTATTTTCCCCTAAAGACAATGGCTTGCTATTACCAGAGAACTGAGTCGATAGAGCATCACACCCATACACTAATGTCATAGGTTTGGATCTGGGTCTAGGCACATACTGAAACACATCAATGTTTCTTACGAACTGTGAATCTGTTTTCCCCCATCTTCCTTCCTCTAACATTAAGAAGTAAATGAAAGAAAAATGACAATGGCTTTTTTTTGTTGTTTTTTCAGCTTAAATTGCTTAGAGGAATGAATTATGTTTTTCAAAATCTTACCCCAAGAGGAAATAAGTGGTAAGGTTGTAAAGTACCATATTTTCTCATGTAAAGCAGCCTCCCTGTATAAGAAGCACCTTAATTTTGGGGCATAAAATTTGAGAAATTGATAACAAATGCGAAGAAACAGAAAATGCAAGTAAAAATTCAACCACTGTATCAGACGCACCCAGATTTCAAACCCCACATTTTAAAAAATGATGAGTTTTATAAATAGGAAAATATGGATAGAACCTCCAAATGTCTCTGTGAACATTTCTTTCTATTTTCTTTCTCTTTTAAAGAGACATAGAGAGAGTCTGAGAGAGGGATAGATAGGGGCAGACAGACAGAAATGGAGAAAGTTTTTATTATGTGCCATGTCACAGATCAATCATCAGTATTTTGTCGGGACACCTTAGTTGTTCACTGACTGCTTTCTCATATGTGCCTTGACCAGAGGGCTACAGCTGAACAAGTGACCCTTTGCTCGAGCCAGCGACCTTGGGCTCAGCTGTTGAGCTTTGCTAAAACAAGATGTGCCCACACTCAAGCTGGCGACCTACGTATTTCAAAACTGGGTACTGCGCATTCCAGTCAAATGCTCTAGCCACTGTGCCACTGCCTTGTCACTCTGTGAACATTTTTTTTTACATTCCCTGGATTTTATTTAGTATTCCAGTTCTTAGTATGGGAGGAAAAACCATGTATTTTAAGGATTATTTCTCCTAAAATATATTCATCACTACAATTTTCCATAGATTTTTAATGTAGTCTTTATTTTCATTAATTTTAAAGTATTTTGTAACTTGAATTGTGAGATTGAGGGGGGGTTACTTAGGATTGAATTTCTTAACTTAATAAAAAAAGGGTTTTGGCCCTGGCCGGTTGGCTGAGTAGTAGAGCATTGGCCTGGCATGCAGCAGTCCCGACTTCGATTCCCAGCCAGGGCACACATGAGAAGCACCCATATGCTTCTCCATCCCCCCTCCTCATCTTTCTCTCTGTCTCTCTCTTCCCCTCCTGCAGCCGAGGCACCATTGGAGCAAAGATGGCGCGGGCACAGGGGATGTCTTCTTGGCCTCTGCCCCAGCCGCTAGTGTGGCTCTGGTTGCAACAGAGCGATGCCCCAGAGGGGCAGAGCATTGTCCTCTGGTGGGCACAGCACCACCCCTGGGTAGGCGTGCCGTGTGGAATCCGGTTGGGCATAATCAGGAGACGGTCTGTCTCTCTCTCCCCATTTTCAGTTGCAGAAAAATTAAAAAAAATATATATATTTTTTATATATATATAATATAAAAAAAGAGAAAAAAATAAAAAAGAAAGCAGTTTTTAGTTAGTTTCTATGAATGATTAATAGAGTAAGTATAATGACAACAAGAAACATGCTTTATATGATTTCAAAGGTTTGAAGTAGTTAAAATTTGCTTGAGTGAACATACAAGAATGTCTGTGGTAAATGTTTCCCAAGTGTGCTACTCTGCTGCCACCTCGAGTGAACCTTGGGAATAACAGCTCTGAGCAGTTCACCTTGAAAAATACAGCAGTTGAGAGTTGTGCGTTATCTATCAATGTTGAATCCAAAACTATCTAGAAGATACTTTTATAACTTCTAAATATAAGGGAGTTCTAGTTAACGTTTGCTACCTGTTTCAACATTAACTGTAGTGTAAGCAAGAGATATACTTGATATCATTTCAATCCTCTGAAGTTGGCTGGGACTTGCTGCATAGCACATACAATAATGGTCTCTGTTTCAAGTGCTTCTCTGCTGCCACCTCGTGTGCATGTTGGGAATCACGCCTCAGTACAGATCCAAAGTAAAGAAGTGGTAGAGCGGATTGTCTACAAACGTGGATTTCAATTTGCTTTCCCTGTAATGTTTTTGTTTATTATTTGTGGGTTTTTTTCTGGGAGTCTATCATTTCATCTTGTCTTTCTTCTTTCCTTCCAGCCATGCTTTCATAAAGCCTTTGAAAATGACCATCATATACTAGGCAGTATGCTAAGAACTCATGTCTCTGCACTCAGTCCCTTTCCATTCTACTATTTTTACATCTGTTTTTGGAACGTCTTTCATTTAAATCTACTTAATGTATTATAAAACATAATGGACTTTGATTTGAAAAGTATATATAATTTTAACACCTTTTTATTATAAAAATGGTACTTTTATAGCAGAAGTACAAAAAATGATAAGAAAAACCAAACAAAATATTTTTATACATAGATATCAACTGTTAACGTTATGCCATTTTCTTTTCATAATCTTCGTGTACCAATTATATTTCTCTATGTATATGTACTCAGGTACATTGGGTGAGTGTACCCAATGTGTGCATAGATGTGCATTGCACATGAGCATACATCTCTGTTTCAATAATATCTGTCATTTGTGGATATTTGTGTACATATGCAAATGAATATTTCTTTACTCTTCCAGTAAAAACTTATTGAATTTTTATTATATTTCAGGCACTGTGCTTGGCACTGGTTGCCAATAGTGAATGGGACAGACTCACTTTTCGCTTTATGTATATTACACTGTCATGGAGTAGGAAGAGGAAGGAAAAATATACATAAAAATTATAAATTGTGACAAACACTGAATTAGGTAGTGCAATACCTTTGGTCCCAGTTGTGATTGATCGTGGCATGGTTAAATATATCAGTTTCTCAGAAGGCATAGCTGAGACATAAGTCTTGGTTCTTCAGGAATGCGTGATCTCAGCTATAAAACTGAGAAAATTTACAAGTGATGCAACAAATATCCTGGGAGGTGTTCTGTGACCTAAAGACCCTAACTTGTAAGTGCTGACCCAGGCTCAGAAAAATTCTGAAACCAAAGCTTAGGAGGTTTCTCAGTCTGGACTGCTGCAATGGCATAAGAAGTAGTGCATGTTAGGAAAGGTGTCAATTTGTGCTCAACAATCAGAAATACTCTTTATGCCCCTGAATGTCAAGAGCATATAAGAGTCTTCTGGTTTTGTCAACACAGAAGACTCGAATATTATTTTATTACTTAATTGCCTCAGGTTTTCTCAAGTAATTTCGTCCCTCAAGAGAGAATGGCTTGCTTACACCAGAGAGCTCAGTAGTTACAACATCACACCCAAACATTAATATCATAGGTTTGGTCCTGTTTAAGGCACATACATAAACAGATTGATGTTTCTGACTGTCTTTTTCCCCCCAATTCCTGCATTAATAATTAAATAAACAAAAAAATGACAATGGCTATTTTTTTTGCTGTTTTTGCATCTTAAATTGCAGAGAGGAATGAATTATGTTTTTCAAAATCTCACCACAAGAAGAAATAGGTAGTAAGTTTGTAAAGTACCATAATTCCCCCATGCATAATATGCCTCCCTGTAGAAGACGCACCTTCATTTTTGGACACAAATTTTGAGAAAATGGTAACAACTGAGAAGAAACAGGAAATGCAACTAAAAAATACTACAACCACTGTATAAGACGCACCCCGTTTTCATACCCCACATTTTTCAAAAAAGATGAGTCTTAAATGAGGGGAAATAAGCTATACAGCCACCGAATGTCTCTGTGAACCTTTTATTTCTTTCTTATCTTTTTTTTTTACAGAGACAGGGAGAGAGTCAGAGAGACGGATAGATAGGGATACACAGAGAGGAATGTAAAGAGTTTTTTTTTTATTCTGTGGCAGATCAAAGATCAATCATCAGTTTTTTGTTGTGACACCTTAGTTATTCATTGACTTCTGTCTTATATGTGCCTTGACCAGGGGGCTATAGCTGATTGAGTGATCACTGGCTCGAGTCAGCGTCATTGACCTCAAGGTATTGAGCTTTGCTCAAACCGCATAATCCCACGCTCAAGCTGGCACCCTTGGGATCTCAAAACTGGGTCCTATGCATTCAAGTCAAATGTTCTAACCACTGCACCATTGCCTGCTCAGGCTGTAAACATTTTTTTCTTTACTTTCTCTGGATTTTATTTAGTATCCTCGTTCTTAATATTGGTGAAAATTCTGTGTATTTTAAGGTTCTTTTGCCCCAAAATATTTTCATCTTTACATATTTTCAATAGGTTTCCTTATGTAGATTTATAAAAATATTTTCATCATTACATATTTTCAATAGGTTTCCTTATGTAGATTTATTTCCATTAATTTTAAGGTATTTTGTAAATTGAATTGTGATTTTGAAGGGAGGGTTATTTAGGAGTTAATTTAATTACCTTAAAAAAGGGGATTTTTAGTTAATTTCTATTACTGTTTACCATATTAAGAGTAATGACAACAAGAAACAAGCTTTATATCATTTCTAAGCTTAGAGGTACTTGAAACTTGCTTGAAAGAACATACAGGATTATATGTGGTAAATATTTTCGAAGTGCGCATTTCTGCTGCCACCTCGTGTGCACCTTGGGAATTACAGCTCAGATCAGTTCACCTGGAAAAATACATCAGTGGTCTGTTGTGCGTTATCTATCAATGTAGAATCCAAGGCTATCCTAAAGAAACTTTTATAATTTGTAAATATAAGGAATTTGTAGTTACTGCTTGCTAATTCTTTCAACGTTAACTGTAGTAAAAAAAAAGAGATATACTTGGTATCATTTCAATACTCTGAAGTTTTCTGGAACTTGCTCCATAGCACATACAATAATTGTCTTTGTTCCATGTGCTTCTCTTATGGCACCACATGTGCATCTTGTAAATCAAGCCGCAGTACAGGTCCAAAGAAAAACTTTGGTAGAAAAGATTGTTTATAAATGGTGATTCCATTATGCCATTTTTGTTTACACTTAGTGCTTTGCTTTCTGAAAACCTATCGGTTCATCTTGTTTTCCTTCTTTCCTTCCAGCCATACTTTTATATAGCATTTTAAAGTGCCCATCAAATACCAGGCACTGTGCTAGGAACTCATGTCCCTGCACACTATGACTTCCCATTCTACTCTTTGAACTACTGTCTTTTAAACTTTTTTATATAAATATACTTCATTTATTTTAACATGGAATAGGCTTTGATATGACAAATATGTTGAATTTCAACAGCTTATTTATTATTCAAAAAGTATTCTCATTGCAGAAGAGCAAGAAAAATGATCCCAAAAACAACAACAGATTTTCATACAGATATAACAACTGTTAATATTAGGACATTTTCTTTCTATATTCTTTGTGTACCTATTATATTTCTCTATGTATATATATGCAGGTACATTGGGTTTGTGTACATCTGTGTACATAGATGTGCATTGCACATGAGCATATCTCTCTTTGTCCACAGTGTCTGTCATTTGTTGATACCTGTGTATGTATGCAAATGACTATTTATTCATTCATTTATTCAAGAAACACTTATTGTATTTCAATTATGTGCCAGGCACTGTGCTCGACAAAGATTGCCTATAGTGAATGAGACAGACTCACTTTCTGTCTTTATGAATACTACACTGTTATTGGGTGACAAAAAGAAAAAAATATACATAAATAAAATAATCGTAAGTTTATCAAGCACTGAATTTGGTAGTGCAATATCTTTGGTGTCAGTTATGATTTATTATGGTGAGGTTCAGTATATCAGTTTCTCAGAAGGCAGAGCTGAGAAATAAGTCGCAGTTTTTCAGCAATGCATGTTCTCAGGTATAAAACTGAGAAAATATAGAAGTTATGAAACAAAGATTCTGAGAGGTGTTCTGTGAGCAAAAGAACCTAGCTTTTATGTGGTTACTGATGCTCAATTAAATTCTGATGTCCAAAACTTAGGAGATCTCTCAGTCTGGACTGCTGTCACGGCCCAAGAGTAAGTACATGTTAAAAAAAAAGGTCACTTTGTGTGAAGCAATTAGAAATAGTGATAATGCCTCTGAATTTAAGAGCAAAGAAAAGTCTTCTGGTGTTATCACCACAGCAGACTAGATTATCATTTTATTTTTTAGATGCCTCTGCTTTTCTGTAGTAAAATTCTTCCCCAAAAGAGAATGGCTTGCTCTCACCAGAGAACTCCAAAGTTAAAGCATTGCACACATATGCAAATGTCATAGGTTTGGTACTGGGTCAAGGCACATACAGAAAAATATTGCTGTTTCTGACTATGTGTCTGTCTTTTTCCTTTCTTATCCTGCCTCTAACATGAATAAATAAATAAAAGAAAAAATGACAATGGCTTTTTTCTTGTTGTTTTTGCAGCTTAAATTGCATAGAAGAATGAATTATGTTTTTCAAAATCTCACCCCAAGAGCAAATAAATGGTAAATTTGTAAAGTACCATATTTCCGCATGTAAAAGAAGCCTCCCTGTATAAGATGCACCTTAATTTTGGGGCACGTATTTTGAGAAAATCAAACAAATGCGAATAAATAGAAAATGTAAGTAAAAAATATTACTACCACTGTATAAGACGAACCCAGTGTTCTAACCCCACATTTTGAAAAAAAAATGAGTCTTATACATGGGGAAATATAATATAAACCACCAAAAGTCTCTGTGAACATTTATTTTTTTATTTTTTTTATTTTTTACAAAGACAGGGAGAGAGACAGAGAGAGGGATAGATAAAGACAGACAGACAGAAATGGAGAGAGTTTCTATTATGTGCCAGGTCACAGATCAATCATCAGTTTTTTTTTGTGACCCTTTACGTGTTCATTGACTCCTGTCTCACATGTGCCTTGACCAGGGGGCTACAGCTGATCAAGTGACCGATTGCTCGAGCCAGCAACCTTGGGCTCAAGCTGGTGAGTTTTTCTCAAACCACATGAGCCCACACTCAAGCTGGGTCTTTTGGAATCTCAAACTGGGGTCCTCTGCATTCCAGGCACATGCTCTTACCACTGCGCCATCGCCTGCTCAGGCTGTGAACATTTTTTTCTTTTATTTTTCTAGATTTTATTTAGTATTGTAGTTCTTAGTATGTGTGGAAAGGCTGTGTATTTTAAGGTTTTCTTGCCCTAAAATAGATTCATCACTACCTTTTCCATAGTTTTCCTTATGTAGTTTTAATTTCCATTAATTTAAAGTATTCTGCAACTGGAATTGTAGTTTTGAGGGGGATGTTATTTAGGAGTGATTTTCCTTACCTTCAAAAAACGATTTTTAGTTAAGTTCTATTACTGTTTACTATATTGAGTGTAATGACAATAAGAAACATGCTTTATATCATTTCTAAGGTTAGAAGTAGTTGAAACTTGCTTGAAAGAACATACAGGATAATCTGTGGTAAATGTTTTCCAAGTGCGGTTTCTTGATGCTACCTCGTGTGCACCTTTGAAATAACAGCTCAGATAAGTTCTCCTGGAAAAATGCATTAGTTGAGTGTTGTATGTTATCTATCAATGTTGAAATGAAGGCTATCTAAAAGGAGCTTTTTAACTTGTAAATATAAGGAATTCCTAGTTACTGCTTCCTACTTCTTTCAATGTTAATTGCAGTTTTAGGAAGAGATATACTTGTTATCATTTCAATCCTCTGAATTTGGCTGGAACTTGCTCCATGGCACATATAGTAATGTTCTCTGTTACATGTGCTTCTCTGGTGCCACTTCGTGTGCATCTTGGAAATCATGCCTCAGTAAAGGTCAAAAGGAATATTTTGGTATAGAGCATTGCTATAAACATTGATTCCAATTTGCCATTTCTGTCAAGTTTTTGTTTATCCTTAGTGGGTTTTTTTCTGAAAATCTCTCAGTTCATCTTGTTTTTCTTCTTTCCTTCCAAACATGATTTCATAAAGCTTTTGAAAGTTCCCAACTTATACCAGGCACTGTGCTAGAAATTCATATCCCTGCACTCAATGACTTCCCATTCTACTCTTTTAACTTCTGTCTTTTGAACTTCTTTTATACAAATCTACTTCCTATATTGTAAAATAGCATGTGCTTTGATTTGACTAGTATGTTGAAATTTAACAGCTATTTATTATAAAAAAGGTATTCTTATTGCAGAAGTGCAATAAAAAATATCTCAAAAACAACAACAAAAAATTTTCATACACATAAGTGTACTGTTAATATTAGGACATTTTCTCTTCATATTCATTGCGTACCTATTATATTTATCTATGGATATATACTCAGGTACATTGGGTGTGTGTATATCTCTCTGCATAGATGTGCATTGCACATGAGCAGATCTCTGTGTCCATAGTGTCTGTCATTTGTGTATATCTGTGTATGATTGCAAATGCCTATTTGTTCATTCATTTAGGAAATGTTTATTGTATTTCTATTATGTGCCAGGGACTGTCCTTGACACTGGTTGCCTATTGTGAATGAGACAGACTCACTTTCTGTCTTTATGAATACTACACTATCATGGGGTAGACAGAACCAGAAAAATATACATAAATAAAATAATCGTAATTTTAACAATCACTGAATTTGGTAGTGCAATATCTTTGGTGTCAGTTATGATTTATTGTGGCCAGGTTCAGTATATCAGTTTCTCAGAAGGCAGAGCTGAGACATAAGTCTCGGTTTTTCAGCAATGCATGTTCTGTGGTATAAAATGGAGAAAATATAGAAGTTATGAAACAAAGACCCTGGGAGTTGTCCTGTGAGCAAAATTCTAGCTTGTATGTGGTGACCATTGGTCAGTTAAATTAATGATGTCCAAAGCTTAGGAGGTCTCTCAGTCTGGACTGCTGCCACGGCACAAGAGAAAGTGCATGTTCGAAGAGGGGTCACTTTGTTTTAAACAATTAGAAATACTGATTATGGCCTTCAATTTCAAGAGCAAAGAAATGTCTTCGTTGTTGACATCACAGCAGACTAGATTATCATTTAATTTTAAATTACCTCTGGTTTTCTCTAGTAAATTTTTCCCCCAAAGTCAATGGCTTGCTCTCACCAGAGAGCTCTGTAGTTAAAGTATCACACCCATACACTTATGTCATAGGTATGCTCCTGTGTCAAGGCACATAGAGAAACAGATTGATGTTTCTAACTGTCTGTCTATTTTCCCCCCTTTATCCTGCCTCTAATATAAATAATTAAATAAAAGAAAAAATAAAAATGGCTTTTTTGTTGTTCTATTTGCAGTTTAAATTGCATGAAAGAATGAATTATGTATTTCAAAATCTCACCCCAAGAGTTAATAAATGATAACTTTGTAAAGTACCATATTTCTTCATATATAAAAGCCTCCCTGTATAAGACGCACCTTACTTTGGGAGCTCAAAGTTTGAATAAGTGATAACAAATGCGAATAAATGAGAAATGCATGAAAAAATACTACAATCACTGTATAAGACGCACCCTGTTTTCTAACCACACATTTTTCAAAAAAGATGAGTCGTATTCTTTAGAAAAAATGGTATACACCCTCCAAATGTTTCTGTGAACATTTCTTTTTTCCTTTTTCTATTACAGAGAAAGGAGAAAGTCAGAGAAAGAGAGAGATAGGGACAGACAGACCAAAATGAAGAGAGTTTTTATTATGTGCCAGGTCAAAGGTCAATCATCAGATTTTGTTGTAACCCCTTATATGTTCATTGAATCCTTTTTCATATGTGCCTTGATCAGGGGACTACAACTCATAAAGTGACCGCTTGCTCGAGTCAGCGATTTTGGGCTCAAGCTGCTGAGCTTTTATCAGATGACTTGAGCCCACGCTCAAGTTCCCACCCCTGGGATCTGAAACCTGAGTCCACCACATTCCAGTCAATTGCTCTAACGACTGCACCATCGCCTGCTCATGCTGTGAACATTTTTTCCTTTACTTTCTCTGGATTTTATTTAGTATCCTGGTTATTAGTATGGGTGGAAAGGCTGTGAGTTTTAAGGTATTCTTGCCCTAAAATAGATTCATCACTACATTTTTCTATAGATTTCCTTATGTAGTTTTTATTTCCATTAATTTTAAGGTACTTTGCAACTTGAATTGTGATTTTGAGTGGAAAGAGGTTATTTAGGAGTTAATTTCCTTACCTTCAAAAAAGGGATTTTTAGTTAATTTGTATTACTGTTTACTATATTAAGTGTGAGGACAACAAGAAACATGCTTTATATCATTTCTAAGGTTAGAGGTAGTAGAAACTTGTTTGAAAGTATATACAGGATTATCTGTGCTAAATGTTTTCCAAGTGCACTTCCCTGCTGCCACCTTGTGTGCACCTTGGGCAAGAAAACCTTAAAATACACAGACTTTTTAAAACTGGGTGCGTCTTATACAGTGGTTGTTGTATTTTTTACCTGTATTTCCCATTTATTGGAATTTGTTATCATTTTCTCACAATTTTTGCCCCAAAATTAAGGTGCATTTTATACAGGGAGGCTTCTTACACATGGGGAAATATGGTACTTTACAACATTACCATTTATTTCCTCTTGGGGTGACATTTTGAAAAACATAATTCATTCTTCTATGCAATTTAAGGTGCAAAAACAAAAACAAAAAAGCTATTGTCATTTTATATTTTATTTATTTATTTATTTATTTCAGAGGCAACATAAAGGGGGGAAAAGGACAGAGAGTCAGAAACATCAATCTGTTTCTGTATATGCCTGGACCCAGGAGAAAACCTATGATGTTAGCATATGGGTGTGATGCTTTAACTACTGAGCTTTCTGGTGAGAGAAAGCCATTGTATTTTGAGGAAAACATTTACTAGAGAAAACCAGAGGTAATTAAAAAATAAAATGATAATCTAATCTGCTGTGGTGACAGTACCTGAAGAATTCTCTTTACTCTTGGATTTCAGGGGCATAATCACTATTTCTATTTGCTTAGCACAAAGTGACCCCTTTCCTAACATGCACTTTCTCTTGTGCCTTGGCAGTAGTCCAGTCTGAGAGACCTCCTATGCTTTGGACATTAGAATTTATCAGAGATTTGGCCACCACATAAAAGTTAGGATCTATTTCTCACATAACAACTCCCAGGGTCTTTGATTCATAACTTCTATATTTTCTCAGTTTTATACCTGAGAACACGCATTGCTGAAAAACTGAGACTTATGACTCAGCTCTACCTTCTGAGGAACTGATATACTGAACCTCGCCACAATAAATCATAACTGACACCAAAAATATTGCACTACCATATTCAGTGCTTCTTAAACTTATGATTTTTTTATTTATGTATATTTTTTTCTTTCTGTTTACCCCATGACAGTTTAGTATTCATAAATACAAAAAGTGAGTCTGTCTCATTCACTATAGGCAATCAGTTTTAAGCACGGTGCCTGGAAAATAATAGAAATACATTAAGTGTTTCTTTAATTAATGAATGAATAAATAATCATTTTTATATATACATAGATATCCAAATATGACAGACACTGTGAACATAGAAAGATATGCTCAAGTGCAATGCACATCTATGCACACAGATGTACACAAATCCAATGTTCCTGAGTATATATACATAAAGAAATATAATAATTACACAAAGAATATGGTAAGAAAATGTCCTAATATTAACAGTAGATATATCTGTATAAAAATTTGTTGTTGTTGTTTTTGAGATCATTTTTCTTGCACTTCTGCAATAAGAATACATTTTTTAATAATAAAGAAGCATTTAAAATTGAACATACTTGTCAAATCAAAGCACATTTTATTTTACAATACACGACGTAGATTTATACAAAGAAGTTCAAAAGACAGAAGTTAAAAGAGTAGAATGGGAATTCATTGAGTGCAGGAACATGAGTTCCTAGCACAGTGCCTGGTATATGATGGGCACTTTTTAAGGCTTTATGAAAGCATAGCTAGAAGGAAAGAAGAAAAACAAGATGAACCGGAAGATTTTCAGAAAACAAACCACTAAAGATACACAAAACCTTTACAGAAATGGCAAACTGGAATCAACGTTTATAGACAATGCTCTCTACCAAATTATTCCTTTCGACTTGTACTGAGGCGTGATTCCCAAGATGCACACAAGGTGGCAGCAGAGAAGCACATGTAAAAGAGACCATTATTGTATGTGCTACGGAGCAAGTTCCAGCCAAATTCATAGGACAGAAATGATAACATGTATATCTCTTGCTTTCATTTCAATTAACGTTGAAAGAAGTAGCAAGCAGTAACTAGAAATTCCTCTTATGTATAAGTTTAAATGTTTGTACTACATAACCTTGGATTCAACATTGATAGAGAACACAGAACACCCAACTAATATATTTTTCCAGGTAAATTAATCTGAGCTGTTATTCAGACGGTGAACACGAGGTGGCAGGAGGGAAGCGCACTTGAAAAACATTTACCACAGTTAATCCTGTATGTTCTTAAAAGCAAGTTTCAACAACCTGTAACCTTAGAAATGATATAAAGCATGTTTCTTGTTGTCCTCACACTTAATATAGAAAACAGTAATAGAAATTAACTAAAAATCTCTTTTTTGAAGGTAAGGAAATTCACTGCTAAATAACACCCACCTGAAAATCACAATTCAAGTTGCAAAATACCTTAAAATTAATGGAAATAAAAACTACATAAGGAAACCTATGGAAAAATGTAGTGATGAATATATTTTACGGCAAGAAAACATTAAAATACACAGCCTTTCCACCCATACAAAACACCAGAATACTAAATAAAATGCTGAGAATGTAAAAGAAAATGGTGTTCACATCCTGAGCAGGGGATGTCACAGTGGTTAGAGAATTTGACTGGAATACGAAGGATGCAGGTTTGAGATCTTAATGGCACCAGCTTGCACGTGGTCTCATGTGGTTTGAGCAAAGCTCACCAGCTTGAGCCCAAGGTCGCTGGTTCAAGCTAGCGGTCACTCGATCAGGTGTAACCCACTGATAAAGGCACATATGAGACAGGAGTCAATGAACATATAAGGGCTCACAACAAAAAACAGATGATTGATCTCTGACCTGGCACATAAAAAACTCTCTCCATTTTTGTCTGTCTGTCCCTATCTATCCCTCTTTCTGACTTTCTCCCTGTCTCTTAAAAAAAAAGGTAAAAAGAAATGTTCACAGACATATTTGGAGGGTATATACCATATTTCCCAATGTATAAGACTCTTCTTTTAGAAAATTGTGGGGTTAGAAAACTAGGTGCGCCTTATACAGTGGTTGTAGTGTTTTTTACTTGCATTTTCCATTTATTCGCATTAGTTATCATTTTCACAAAATATGTGCCTCAAAATTAAGGTGCGTCTTATACAGAGAGGCTTCTTATACATGGGGGACTCTGGGACTTTAAGACCTTACCATTTATTTTCTCTTGGGGTGAGATTTTGAAAAACATAACTCATTCTTCTCTGCAATTTAAGCTGCAAAGAACAACAACAAAAAAGTCATTGTCATTTTTTCTTTTATTTAGTTATTCATGTTAGATGCAGAATAAAGGGGGGGAAATACAGACAGATAGTCAGAAAGATAAATTTATCTCTGTATGTGCCTTGACCCAGGAGCAAACCTATGACATTAGCATATGTGTGTGATGCTTTAACTACTGAGCTCTCAGGTGAGAGCAAACCTTTGTCATTTGGGGAAAAAGTTTACTAGAGAAAACTAGAGGAAATTAAAAAATAAAATGATAATCTGGTCTGCTGTGGTGACAACACCAGAAGACTTTTCTTTACTCTTGAAATTGAGGGGCATAATCACTATTATTAACAGTTTAGACAAAGTGACCCCTTTCCTAACTCGGATTTTCTCTTGTGTCATGGCAGCAGTCTAGACTAATTGAGCTCCTAAGTTTTTGACATCAGAATTTATCTGAGCATTGGTCACCACATACAAGCTAGGTACTTTTCCTCACAGAACACCTCCCAGGGTCTTTGTTTCATAACTTATATATTTTTTTATTTTATAACTGAGAATATGCATTGCTAAAAACCGAGACTTATGTCTCAGCTCTGCCTTCTGAGAAACTGATATACTGAACCTCGCCACAATAAATCATAACTGACACCAAAGATATAGCACTAACAAATTCAGTGCTTGATAAACTTATGAATATTTTATTTATGTATATTTTTTCTTTCTGTCAACCCATGAGAGTGTAGTATTCATAAAGACAAAAAGTGAGTCTGTCTCATTTACTATTGGCAAACAGTGTCAAGCACAGTGTCTGGCTCATAATAGAAATACAATAAATGTTTCCTGAATGACTAAATAAATATTCATTTGCATACGTACACAGATATGCATGAATGAAAGACATTGTGGATCCAGAGAGATATGATCATGTGCAATTCACATCTATGCACACAGAAGTAAACACACCCAATATACCAGATTATATATACACAGAGAAATATAAGAGGTACACAAAAAATATGGAAAGAAAATGTCCTAATATTAACAGTAGATATATCTGTATGGAAATTTGTTGTTGTTCTTGTTTTTGAGATCATTTTTCTTGCACTCCTGCAATAATTATACATTTTTTATAATGAAAAAGCTGTTAAAATTCAACGTGCTGGTCAAATCAATGCACATCCTATTTTACAATACACGAAGTAGATGTATGTAAAATAATTAAGCCCTGACTGGTTGGCTCAGTTGTAGAGCATCGGCCAAGCGTGCAGAAGTCCAGGGTTTGATTTCTGGCCAAGGCATACAGGAGAAGCACCCATCTTCTTCTCAACCCCTCGCCCTCTCCTTCCACTCTGTCTCTCCTCTCTCCTACCTCAGTCAAGGTACCATTGGAGCAAAGATAACCCAGGCACTGCAATGGCTCTGGTTGAAACAGGGCTACGACCCAAGGGTGCAGACCATCCGCCCCTGGTTGGCAGAGCTTCGCCCCCTAAAGGGCGTGCTGAGAGAATCTCGGTCAGGCGCATGCAGAAGTCTGTCTGACTGTCTCTCTTGTTTCCCGCTGTCAACCGAAATATTCCTATTCACAAGTAGTTAGGCATGATTCCCAAGATGCACATGAGGAGTCAGCAGAGAAGCACATGTAACAGAGACCATTATTGTATGTGCTAAGGAGCAAGTTCCAGCCAACTTCAGAGGATTGAAATGATACCAATTATATTTCTTGCTTTCACTACAATTAACATTGAAAGAACTAGCAAGCATTAACTAGAATTTATTTATATTTACAAGTTATAAATGTTTCTTTTAGATAGCTTTGGATGCAACACTGATAGATAACGGACAACATCCAACTGATATATTTCTCCAGGTGAACTCATCTGAGCTGTTATTCCAAATGTGCACATGAGGTTGAGGCAGGGAAGTGCATTTGGAAAACATTTTCCACAGATAATCCTGTATGGTCTTTCAAGGAGGTTTCCACTACCTCTAACCTTAGAAATGATATAAAACATGTTTCTTGTTGTCCTTACACTTAATATAGTAAGCAGTAATAGAAATTAACCAAAAATTCCATTTTTTGACAGTAAGGAAATTATTCCTAAATAACCCCCTCTCAAAATCACAACTCAAGATGCAAAAAACTTAATATTATTGGAAATTAAAACTAAAAAAAGAAACCTATTGTACAATGTAGGGATCAATATATTTCATGGCAAAAAAACCTTAAAATACACAGCCTCTATACCTATACTAAGAACCAGGATACTAAATACATTATAGAAAAAGTAAAAAAAAAAATTACAGCCTGAGCAGGTGATGTGACAGTGGTTAGGGCATTCGACTGGAATGTTGGGAACCCAGGTTTGAGATTTCAGGGTGGCCAGCTTGACCGAGGGCTCATATGATTTGAGCAAAGCTCACCAGCTTAAGCCCAAGGTCACCGGCTCAAGCAATCAGTCACTCGATCAGTTGTAGTCACTTGGTCAAGTCACATATGAGATAGGAGTCAATGAACATGTAAGGGGTCACAATGAAAAATTGATGATTTATCTGTGACCTGGCACATAATAAAAACTCTGTCCGTTTCTGTCTCTCTATCCCAATCTATTCCTTTATCAGACTCTATCCCAGTCTGTGTAAAAAAAAAAAAAAAGGATAAAAAGAAATGTTCACAGAGACATTTGGAGGGTGTATACCATATTTCTTCATGTATAAGACTCATCTTTTTTGAAAAATGTTCAGTTAGAAAAATGCGTGCATCTTATATAGTGGCAACCAGTGTAGAGCACAGTGCCTGGAACATAATAGAAATAAAATAAGTGTTTAATATATGAAAGAATAAATAGTAATTTGCATGCATACACAGGTATCCACAAATGATAAAAACTGTGGACCCAGAGAGATATGCTCATATGCAATGCACATCTATACACACAGATATATGCACACTCAATGTACCTTAGTATGTATAGATATAGAAATATAATAGGTACACCAAGAATACGGAAAGATAATGTCATAATATTAACAGTAATCTCTGTATGAAAATTTGTTTTGTTTTCTAGTCATATTTTCTTGCATTTCTGCAACAAGTATAGAGATTTTCTAATAAAAAAGCAGTTACATTTAACATACTTTTCAAATAAAAGCACATCTTATTTTACAATACAATAAGAAGATTTAAATAAAAGAGCCCAAAAGCAGTAGTAAAAATAGTGGAATTGGAAGACATTGAATGCACCAACTACTCATGTAGTTCCTAGCACAGTGCCTGGTATATGATGGGAACATTTAAAGGCTTTATGATAGTATTGCTGGAAGGAAAGAAGAAAAACGAGATGAATCGTTAGATTCCCAAAAATCAAATCACTAAAAATACACAAAATATTTACAGAACCGGCAAATTGGAATCAAGGTGTGTAGACAATCCTCTCTACTATTTCTTTCCTTTGGATCTGTACTGAAGCATGATTCCCAAGATGCACACGAGGTGGCAGCAGAGAAGCACATGTAAAAGAGACCATTACTGTATGTGCTATGCAGCAAGTTTCAGCCAACTTCAGAGGATTGAAATAATATCAAATATGTCTATTGCTTTCACTAGAGTTAACAATGAAACAAGGAGCAAACAGTAACTGGAAATTCCTTATATTTACAAGTTATAAAAGTATCTTCTAAATAGTCTTGGTTTCAACATTGATAGATAAAGCACAACTCCCAAGTGCTGTGTTTTTTCAGCTGAACTGCTCTGTGCTGTTATTCCCAAAGTGAACACAAGGGAGCAGTAGACAAGCGCACTTGGAAGACATTTTCAACAGACAATCCTGTATTTTCTTTCAAGCAAGTTTCAATTACCTCAAACCTTTGAAATGATATAAAGCATGTTTCTTCTTGTTATTAATCTTACTCTAGAAATCAGTAATAAAAACTAACTAAAATACCCTTCCTTTTTTAAGTTAAGAAATTCACTCCTAAATAAACCCTGCTCAAAATCAAAATTCAAGTTACAAAATACTTTAAACTTAATGGAAATAAAAACTACATAAGAAAACCTATGGAAAAATGTTGTGATGAATACATTTTAGTGGAAAAAACCTGAAAATACACAACGTTTTCACCCATATTATGAAACAGGATACTAAACAAAATCCAGAGAAAGTAAAAGATAAATATTTTCATAGTCTGAGGAGGTGGTGGCGCGGTGGATAGAGCATTTGACTCGAATGCGGAGGACCCAGGTTGAGATCCCAAGGTCGCCAGCTTGAGCGTGGGCTTATCTGGTTTGAGCAAAAGCTCACCAGCTTTAGCCCAATGGGCTCACTGGCTCGAGCAAGAGGTTACTTGGTCAGCTGTAGTTCCCTGGTCAAGGCACAATGAGAGAGCAGTCAAAGAGCAATTAAGGTGTCATAACAAAAAACTGATGATTGATTTGTGACCTTGCACATAATAATAAAAAAACTCCTTACATTCCTTTCTGTGTGTCTCTATCTATCCCTCTCTCTGACTCAATCACTGTTTCTGTAAAAAAAAAATGAAAATTAAAAAAATAAAGAAATAAAGGATTCACACAGACATTCAGCGGGTGTATATCATCTTTGCCCTTGTTTAAGACTGAACTTTTGTGAAAAATGTGGGGTTTGACAACTGGGTGCATCTTATACAGTGGTTGTAGTATATTTTACTTGCATTTCGTGTTCCTTCGCATTTGTTATCATTTTCTCAAATTTGTGCCCAAAAGTGAAGGTGCGAATTCTACAGTGTGGCATATTTTGCATGGAGAAATATGGTACTTTACAACCTTACCATTTATTCCCTCTTGGGGTGAGATTTTGAAAAACATAATTCATTCTTCTATGCAATTTAAGCTGCAAAAACAACAACAAAAAAGTCATGCTCATTTTTTCTTTTACATATTTATTAATGTTAGAGGCAGGATTAAGATGGGAAAAGACAGAAAGACAGTCAGTAACATCAATCTGTTTTGTATGTGCCTTGACGCAGGAGCAAACCTATGATATTAGAGTATGGGTGTGATGCTTTCATTACTGAGCTCTCTGGTGAGAGCAAGCCATTGTCATTTGGTGAAAAAGTTTACTAGAAAAAACCAGAGGTAATTAAAAAATAAAATGATAATCTATGCGGCTGTGGTGACAACACCAGAAGATTTTCTTGGCTCTTGACTGTCAGGGGTATATACAATCAGTATTTCTGATTGCTGAGGATGAATTGACACATTTCCTAACATGCACTTTTACTTGTGCCCTGGCAGCAGTCCAGAGTGAGAAACCTCCCAACTGTTGATTTTCAGAATTTATCTGAGCCTGTGTCAGCAATTACAAGTTAGGTTCTTTTGGTCACAGAACACCTCCCAGGGTATTTTTTGCATCACTTGTACATTTTCTCAGTTTTATGGCTGAGATCACGCTTTCTGACGAACCAAGACTTATGTCTCAGCTCTGCCTTCTGAGAAAATGATATACTTAACCATGCCACGATCAATCACCACTGGTACAAAAGGTATTGCACTACCAAATCCAGTGTTTGTCACAACATATAATTTTTCTACGTATATTTTTTCTTCATCTTTCTACTCCATGACAATGTAATATCCATAAAGAGAGAAAGTGAGTCTGTCCCATTCACTACTGGCAACCAGTGTTGAGAACACTGCCTGGAATATAATAAAAATTCAATAAGTTTTTACTGGAAGAGTGAATAAGTATTAATTTGCATACATACACAAATACCCACAAATGACAGACACTATTGAAACAGAGAGGTATGCTCATGTGCAATGCACATCTATGCACACATTGGGTACATGCACCCAATGTACCTGAGTACATATAAACAGAGAAATATAATTGGAACACAAAGAATATGGAAAGAAAATGGCTAAAGTTAACAGTTGATATCTATGTATGAAAATTTGTTGTTTTGTTTTTCTTATCATTTTTTTGCATTTCTGCAATAAGAATACCATTTGTATAATAAAAAACTGTTAAAATTCTAAATACTTGTCAAATAAAATCACATTATAATTTACAATACATTAAATAGATTTAAATAAAAGAAGTTCAAAAGACCGATGTAAAAATAGTAGAATGGGAAGTGACTGAGTGCAGGAACATGAGTTCTTAGCACAGTGCCTGGCATATGAAGGGCACTTTCAAAAGCTTTAAGAAAGTATGGCTGGAAATAAAAAAACAACAAGATGAAACTATACATTCCCACATAAAAACCCCTAAGGATACAGAAAAACTTCACAGAAGCAGCTAATTGTAATCAATGGTTGTATTCCATCCTATGAACCAAAACTTTCCTTTGGACCTGTACTGAAGCATGATTCCCAAGATGGAAATGAGGTGGCAGCAGAGAAGCACATGTAACACAGAACAATATTTTATGTGCTATGGAGCAAGTTTCAGCATACTTCAGAAGATTGAAATGATATGAAGAGTATCTCTTGCTTACACTACAGTTAACATTGAAACAGGTTGCCAACAGTAACTAGAACTCCATTATATTTACAAGTTATGAAAGCATCTTCCAGATAGCCTTCAATTCAACATTGATAGATAATATACAATAACAAACTGCTGTGTTTTTCCAGGTGAACTGCTCTGAGCTGTCATTTCCAAGGTTCACAAGAGGTGGCAGCAGGGAAGCGCTCTTGGAAAACATTTTCCACAGATAATGCTGTATGTTCTTTCAAGCAAGTTTCAACTACCTCTAACCTTAGAAATGATATAATGCATGTTTCTTGACATCATTACTCTTAATATAGTAAACAGTAATAGAAATTAACTAAAATCCCTTTTTTAAAGGTAAGAAAATTCACTCCTGAATAACCCCCGCCTCAAAAATCACAATTCAAGGTGCAAAATACCTTAAAATTAGTGAAAAGAAAAACTACATAAAAAATCTATTTAAAAATGTAGTGATGAATACATTTTAGAGGAATAACAGCTTAAAATACACTGCCTTTCCACCCATACTAAGAACCAGAATACTAAATAAAATCCAGAGAATGTAAAAGAAACAAAATGTTCACAGAATGTCAAGTCAGTGGCACAGTGTGTAGAGCATTTGACAGGAATGCGCAGCACCCAGATTTGAGATCCCAAATTTGCCAGCTTTAGCGTGGGCTCATCTCATTTTAGCAAAGCTCAACAGCTTGATCCCAAAGTCGCTGGTTTGAGCAAGGGGTCACTCGGTAAACTGTAGCCCCCTGGTCAAGGCACATATGAGAGAGCATTAAATGAACAACTAAGGTGTCCTTACAAAAAAATGATTGATCTGTGACCTGGCACATAATAAAAAATTTTCTCCATTCTGGTCTATCTGTTCTTATCTATCCCTCTCTCTCACTCTCTCTATGACTCTGAAAAAAAGAAGAAAATGAAAGAAAGAAATGTTCACAGAGACATTTGGAGTTTCTATCCATATTTTCCTATATATAAAACTCATCATTTTTAAAAATGTGGGGTTTGAAACCTGAGTGCATATTATACGGTGGTTGTTATATTTTTACTTGCATTCGCTGCTTCTTCGCGTTTGGTATCATTTTCTCAAATTTTGTGCCCCTAAATTAAGGTGCTACTTATACAGGGAGTCTACTTATACATGGGGAGATATGATACTTTACAACCTTACCACTTATTTCCTCTTGGGGTGAGATTTTCAAAAGAATAATTCATTCCTCTAAGCAATTTAAGCTGAAAAAACACACAAAAAAACCATTGTCATTTTTCTTTTATTTAGTTATTAATGTTAGAGGGAGGAAGAGGGGGGAAACAGACACACAGATAGTCAGAAACATAAATGTGATTCTTTATGTGCCTAGACCAAGGACCAAACCTATGACATTAGTGTATGTGTGTGATGCTCTATCTACTGAGCTCTCTGGTGATAGCAAGCCATTGTATTTAGGGGGAAAATTACTAGAGAAAAACTGAGGAAATTTAAATAAAACAATAACCTATTCTGCTGTGGTGACAAAACCAGAATACTTTCCTTTGCTCTTGACTGTTAGGGTCATAAAAAATATTTCTGATTGTTTACCACGACGTGACCCCTTTCCTAACATGCACTTTTTTCTTGTGCTGTTGCAGCAGTACAGACTGAGAGACCTCCTAAGCTTTGGACATCAGAATTTATTTGAGCCTGGTCACCACTTACAAGCTCGGTTCTTTTGCTCACAGAACACCTCCCAGGGTCTTTGTTTCAGCGCTTGAGAATTTTCTCAGTTTTATAGATGAGAACACGTATTGCTGAAATACAGAGTCTTAGGTCTGAGCTCTGCCTTTTGAGAAACTGATATATTGAACATCGCTATGATCAATAAAAACTGAGAAGAAGACACTGCACTACTATATCCAGTGCTTGTCACAATTTATAATTATTTTATTTATATACATTTTTCTTCCTCTGTCTACAGCACGACAGTGTATTTTTCATATAGACAGTCTGTCTCTTTAACTATTGGCAAGCAGTGTAGAGGACAGTGCCTGAAACTAAATAGAAATACAATAAATGTATAATGAATGAAAGAATAAATAGTAATTTTCATGCATACAAAGGTATCCACAAATGATAAAAACTGTGGACCCAGAGAGATATGCTCATATGCAATGCACATCTATACACACAGATGTATGCACACCCAATGAACCTTAGTTTGTATAGATATAGAAATATAATAGGTACACTAAGAATATGGAAAGATAATGTCATAATATTAACAGTGGTTATCTCGGGATGAAAATTTGTTTTTTTTTTGTATTCTATTCATTTTTTTTGCACTTCTATAAAAAGAATAGAGTTTTTATAATAAAAAAGCAGTTACATTCAACATACTTTTCAAATCAAAGCACATCTTATTTTACAATACATTAAGAAGATTTAAATGAAGGAGTCCAAAAGCAGAAGTAAAAATAGTAGAATGGGAAGACATTGAGTGCACCAACTACTCATACAGTTCCTAGCACAGTGCCTGGTATAGGATGGGAACATTCTAAGGCTTTATGAAAGCATTGCTGGAAGGAAAGAAGAAAAAAAGTTGAACCAAAAATTCCCAGAAATCAAATCACTAAGAATGTACAAAATATTTCAAGAACTGGCAAATTGGAATCTACGTTTGTGGACAATCCTCTCTAATATTTTTTCCTTTCGATCTGTTCTGAGGCGTGATTCCCAAGATGCACATGAGGTGGCAGCAGAGAAGCACATGTAACAGAGACCATTATTGTATGTGCTATTCAGCAAGTTTCAATCAACTTCAGAGGACTGAAATAATATCAAATATGTCTATTGCTTTCACAAGAGTTAACGTTGAAATAAGTAGCAAACAGTAACTGGAAATTCCTTATATATACAAGTTATAAAAGTATCTTCTAAATAGTCTTGGTTTCAACATTGATAGATAAAGCACAACTCCCAAGTGCTGTGTTTTTTTCAGGTGAACTCTTCTGAGCTGTTATTTTCAAGGTGGAAACAAGGTGGCAGCAGAGAAGCACAGTTGGAAAACATTTCTCACAGACAATCCTGTATTTTCTTTCAAGAAAAGTTCAACTACCTCAAACCTTTGAAATGATATCAAGCATGTTTCTTCTTATCATTACACTTACTATAGAAATCAGTAATAAAAACTAACTAAAAATCTCTTCCTTTTTTAAGTAAAGAAATTCACTGCTAAATAAACCCTGCTCAAAATTATAATTCAAGTTACAAAATCCTTTAAACTTAATGGAAATAAAAACTACATAAGAAAACCTATGGAAAAATGTTGTGATGAATATATTTTAGTGGAAAAAACCTGAAAATACACAATGTTACCACCGACACTATGAAACAGGATACTAAACAAAATCCGGAGAAAGAAAAAAGATAAAAATTTTCACAGCCTGAGGAGATAGTGATGCAGTGGTTAGAGCATTTGACTGGAACGTGAAGGACCCAGGTTTCAGATCCCAAGGTCGCTAGCTTGAGTGTGGGTTTATCTGGTTTAAGCAAAGCTCACCAGCTTTAGCCCATTGGGCTCACTGGCTTGATCAAGAGGTTACTAGGTAAGCAGTAGTTCCCTGGTCAAGGAACAATTAGAGAGCAGTCAATGAGCAACTAAGGTGTCACAACAAAAAACTGACGATTGATCTGTGACCGGGCACATAAAAAACAAAAAAAACAACTCTTTGCATTCCGGTCTGTGTTTCCCTATTTATCCCTCTCTCTGATTCTCTCACTGTCTCTGTAAAATAAATAAATAAATAAATAAATAAATAAATAAATAAATAAATAAATGGTTCATAGAGATATTCGGCGGGTGTATACCATATTTCCCCTCGTTTAAGACTCATCTTTTTTGAAAAATGTGGAGTTTGAAAACTGGGTGCGTCTTATACATTGGTTGTAGTATATTTTACTTGCATTACCTGTTTCTTCGCATTTGTTATCATTTTCTCAAATTTTGTGCACAAAAATGAAGGTGCGCCTTCTATACGGAGGCATATTATGCATGGGGAAATATGGTTTACTTTACAAACTTACTACCTATTTTCTCTTGTGGTGAGATTTTGAAAAACATAATTCAATTTCTATGCAATTTAAGCTGCGAAAACAACAAAAAATAGCCATTGTCTTTTTTTCTTTTATCTAATTTTTTAAAATAAATTTTTATTAATGGTAATGGGATGACATTAATAAATCAGGGTACATATATTCAAAGAAAACATGTCTAGGTTATTTTGTCATTAAATTATGTTGCGTACCCCTTGCCAAAGTCAGATTGTCCTCCGCCACCCTCTATCTAGTTCTCTGTGCCCCTCCCCATCCCCCTAACTCTATCCCTCCCTCCCACCCATGTCCTCCCTCCCCCCACCCCTGGTAACCACCACACTCTTGTCCATGTCTCTTAGTCTCATTTTTATGTTCCACCAATGTATGGAATCATGTAGTTCTTGTTTTTTTCTGATTTACTTATTTCACTCCTTATAATGTTATCAAGATCCCACCATTTTGCTGTAAATGATCTGATGTCATCATTTCTTATGGCTGAGTAGTATTCCATAGTGTATATGTGCCACATCTTCTTTATCCAGTCTTCTATTGAAGGGCTTTTTGGTTGTTTCCATGTCTTGGCCACCTGTGAACAGTGCTGCAATGAACATGGGGCTACATGTGTCTTCACGTATCAATGTTTCTGAGGTTTTGGGGTATATACCCAGTAGAGGGATTGCTGGGTCATAAGGTAGTTCTATTTTCAGTTTTTTGAGGAACAACCATACTTTCTTCCATAATGGTTGTACTACTTTACAGTCCCACCAACAGTGAATGAGGGTTCCTTTTTCTCCACAGCCTCTCCAACATTTGCTATTACCCATCTTGTTGATAATAGCTAATCTAACAGGGGTAAGGTGGTATCTCATTGTAGTTTTGATTTGCATTTCTCTAATAACTAATGAAGCTGAGCATTTTTTCATATATCTGTTGGCCATTTGTATCTCTTCCTGGGAGAAGTGTCTGTTCATGTACTCTTCCCATTTTTTTATGGGATTGTTGGTTTGTTTGTTGTTGAGTTTTATGAGTTCTTTGTAAATTTTGGATATTAGGCCCTTATCTGAGCTGTTGTTTGTAAATATCATTTCCCATTTAGTTGGCTGTCTGTTTATTTTGATATCAGTTTCTCTTGCTGAGCAAAAACTTTTTATTCTGATATAGTCCCATTCATTTATCTTTGCCTTCACTTCTCTTGCCATTGGTGTCACGTTCATAAAATGTTCTTTAAAACCCAGGTCCATGATTTTAGTACCTATGTCTTCTTCTATGTACTATATTGTTTCAGGTCTTATATTTAGGTCTTTGATCCATTTTGAATTAATTTTAGTACACGGGGACAGGCTATAGTCGAGTTTCATTCTTTTGCATGCGGCTTTCCAGTTTTCCCAACACCATTTGTTGAAGAGGCTTTCTTTTCTCCATTGTATGTTGTTGGCCCCTTTATCAAAGATTATTTGACCATATATATGTGGTTTTATTTCTGGGCTTTCTATTCTGTTCCATTGGTCTGAGTGTCTATTTTTCTGCCAATACAATGCTGTTTTGATTATCGTGGCCCTATAATATATTTTAAAGTCAGGTATTGTAATGCCCTCAGCTTCATTCTTTTTCCTTAGGACTGTTTTGGCTATTCGGGGTTTTTTATAGTTCCATATAAATCTGATGATTTTTTGTTCCATTTCTTTAAAAAATCTCATAGGGTGCCTGACCTGTGGTGGCGCAGTGGATAAAGCGTCAACCTGGAAATGCTGAGGTCGCCAGTTCGAAACCCTAGCCTTTCCTGGTCAAGGCACATATGGGAGTTGATGCTTCCAGCTCCTCCCCCCCTTCTCTCTCTCTGTCTCTCCCTCTCCTCTCTAAAAATGAATAAATAAATTTAAAAAAAAATAAAAAATCTCATAGGGATTTTGATGGGAATTGCATTAAATTTGTATATTGCTTTGGGTAATATGGCCATTTTGATTATATTTATTCTTCCTATCCAAGAACAAGGAATATTTTTCCATCTCATTGTATCTTTTTCGATTTCCCTTAACAATGCTTTGTAATTTTCATTATATAGGTCCTTTACATTCTTTGTTATGTTTATTCCTAGGTATTTTATTTTTTTTGTTGCAATCGTGAAGGGGATTATTTTTTGAGTTCGTTTTCTAGTATTTCATTGTTGGCATATAGAAAGGCTATGGACTTTTGTATGTTAATTTTGTATCCTGCGACCTTCCTGTATTGGTTTATTGTTTCTAATAATCTTTTTGTGGAGTCCTTCGGGTTTTCGATGTATAGGATCATATCATCAGCAAAAAGTGATACCTTTACTTCTTCTTTTCCGATATGGATGCCTTTTATTTCTTTGTCTTGTCTGATTGCTCTGGCCAGAACTTCTAGCACCACGTTAAATAAGAGTGGAGAGAGTGGACAACCCTGTCTTGTTCCTGATTTAAGGTAGAAAGTCCTCAGTTTTATGCCGTTTAATATGATGTTGGCTGATGGTTTATCATATATGGCCTTTGTCATGTTGAGATATTTTCCTTCTATACCCATTTTGTTGAGTGTTTTAAACATAAAATTGTGTTGTATTTTATCAAAAGCCTTTTCTGCATCTATTGATAAGATCATGTGGTTTTTGTTCTTTGTTTTGTTGATATGGTGTATTACGATAACCGTTTTGCGTATGTTGAACCATCCTTGAGATTCTGGGATGAATCCCACTTGATCATGATGTATTATTTTTTTAATATGTTGTTGTATTCGGTTTGCCAGTATTTTGTTTAGTATTTCAGCATCTGTATTCATTAGAGATATTGGTCTGTAGTTTTCTTTCTTTGTGCCATCCTTGCCAGGTTTTGGTATGAGGGTTATGTTGGCCTCATAAAATGGGTTTGGAAGTATTGCTTCTTCTTCAATTTTTTGGAAGACTTTGAGTAGAATAGGAACCAAGTCTTCTTTGAATGTTTGATAGAATTCACTAGTATAACCGTCTGGGCCTGGACTTTTATTTTTGGGGAGGTTTTTAATAGTTTTTTCTATTTCCTCCCTGCTGATTGGTCTGTTTAGGCTTTCTGCTTCTTCATGACTCAGTCTAGGAAGGTTGTATTGTTCTAGGAATTTATCCATTTCTTCTAGATTGTTGTATTAGGTGGCATATAATTTTTCATAGTATTCTACAATAATTCTTTGTATATCTATGATGTCTGTGGTGATCTCTACTCTTTCATTTTGGATTTTATTTATTTGAGTCCTGTGTCTTTTTTCCTTGGTGAGTCTTGCCAAGGGTTTGTCAATTTTGTTGATCTTTTCAAAGAACCAGCTCCTTGTTTTATTGATTTTTTCTATAGTTTTTCTGTTCTCTATTTCATTTATTTCTGCTCTGATTTTTATTATCTCCTTTCTTAGGCTGGTTTTGGGTTGTCTTTGTTCTTCTTTTTCTAGTTCCTTAAGGTGTGAAGTTAAGTGGTTTACTTCGGCTCTCTCTTGTTTGTTCATATAGGCCTGAAGTGATATGAACTTTCCTCTTATTACTGCTTTTGCTGCATCCCAGAGATTCTGATATGTCGTATTTTCATTTTCATTTGTCTGTATATATCTTTTGATCTCTGCGCTTATTTCTTCTTTGACCCATTCATTTTTTAGAAGTATGTTGTTTAGTTTCCACATTTTTGTGGGTTTTCCCCCCACTTTTTTGCAGTTGAATTCTAGTTTCAAGGCTTTATGATCAGAAAATATGCTTGGTACAATTTCAATTTTTCTAAATTTGCTGATATTGTCTTTGTGGCCCAACATATGGTCAATTCTTGAGAATGTTCCATGTACACTAGAGAAAAATGTATACTCTGTTGCTTTGGGATGAAGTGTCCTGTAGATGTCTATCATATCCAGGTGTTCTAGTATTTCGTTTAAGGCCACTATATCTTTATTGATTCTCTGTTTGGATGACCGATCTAGAGCCGTCAGTGGTGTATTGAGGTCTCCAAGTATGATTGTATTTTTGTTAGTTTTTGTTTTAAGGTCAATAAGTAGCTGTCTTATATATTTTGGTGCTCCTTGGTTTGGTGCATATATATTAAGGATTGTTATGTCTTCTTGATTAAACTTCCCCTTAATCATTATGAAATGACCATTTTTGTCTCTGAGTACTTTTTCTGTCTTGTAGTCAGCATTATTAGATATGAGTATTGCTACACCTGCTTTTTTTTTGGGTGTTGTTTGCTTGGAGTATTGTTTTCCAGCCTTTCACTTTGAATTTGTTTTTATCCTTGTTGCTTAGATGTGTTTCTTATAGGCAGCATATAGTTGGATTTTCTTTTTTAATCCATTCTGCTACTCTGTGTCTTTTTATTGGTAAGTTTAACCCATTTACATTTAGTGTAATTATTGACACTTGTGGGTTCCCTATTGCCATTTTATAAATTGCTTTCTGTTAGTTTTGTATCTAGTTTGATTCTTCTCTTTTGTTTTTCTATCATTTGTTTTTGTTTGTTTGTGTTCCATACTTTTTTCCTCTGTTGCTACCTATTTTAAGTCAAGTGTTTTTTTGGTGGTTTTTTCAAGGGTGGTTACCATTAAGTAATGAAAAGGGTACCTACCATATTCATTGTAGTACCCTATCTTATATGTATTTCTGCACTTCATTGTCCTTTGCTACAGTTAATCTCCATCCTCTCCCCCCTTTTTTTCCTTTGTTGTTACAGTTTAAGTTTGGTTTTATTGTGTTCTTGGTGGAGCTGTTACTTGTGGTGTTGTTTTCTTTTGTTCTTTGAATCTGGTTGGAAAACCCCCTTTAGTATTTCCTGGAGTGGGGGTTTTCTGTTGATAAATTCTCTCATCTTTTCTGTATTTGTGAATGTTTTTATATCTTCTTCATACTTGAAGGATAGCTTTGATGGGTATATTATTCTTGGCTGAAAGTTCCTCTCTTTCAGGGCTTTAAATATTGGGGTCCACTCTCTTCTAGCTTGTAGAGTTTCTGCTGAGAAATCTGATGATAATCTAATAGGCCTTTCTTTATATGTTGTACTCTTCTTTTCCCTGGCTGCCTTGAGAATTTTTTCTTTTTCATTGGTTTGTGTCATCTTTATTATGATGTGCCTTGGAGTGGGTTTTTGGGGTTAAGAAAACTCGGTGTTCTGTTTGCTTCTTGAATTTGAGGCTTTAGTTCTTTCCACAGGCTTGGGAAGTTCTCGTCTATTATTTGTTTGAGTATATTCTCCATTCCATTTTCTTTCTCTTCTCCCTCTGATATACCTATTATTCTTATGTTATTCTTTCTGATGGAGTCAGACAATTCCTGTAGGGCTTTCTCGTTTTTTATTATTTTTGAGTCTCTTTCTTCTTCTCTCTGTTGTGCCTCAAGTTGTTTGTCTTCTATTTCACTAATCCTATACTCAATCTGGGCTGTTCTGTTAGCTAAGCTTGTTACCTCGTTTTTCAGCTCGTGAATTTAGTTTTTCATTTCTGTTTGATTTGTTTTAATAGTTTCAATTTCCTTGGTAATATATTCTTTGTGTTCATTAAGTTGTTTTCTGATCTCCCTATATTGCCTTTTTGTGTTTTCTTGTATATCTCTGAGTATTTTTAAGATTTCTATTTTAAATTCTCTGTCATTTAGCTCCAAGGCTTCCAATATGTTAAGTCTTTTCTCCATAGATTTTTCCACATCTATTTGTGTTACCTCTCTTTCTTTTGTATCCATAGTATTCGATTTCCTCTTTCTTATTGGCATCTGAGGGTGGTCTTGTTGATAGCACTAATTAGAATTAATAAAGAGTAAAAAGTAAAAAAAAAAAAGGTAAAACACCCTACCAAAAAAAACAGTAATAATTTATTATTTCCCCCTTTTTTTTCTTTCTTCTCTTTCCCTTCTCTCCCCTCCTCAGGGAAATATTGTGCCTATAATGGAGGGCCTAATTTGGGGTGAAGAGTTCAAGGGGCAAAAAAAGGGAGTAGGGACCTACTAAATGCAAAAAAAAAAAATTAAGAAAATTTTAGAGAAGCATAAGATGATTTGCTTGTAAGTGATGGTCAACTAAGAGATATAATGAGAGGGATAAGGGAACCAGAAAAAAGGACCAAAAAAAGAATAATAAAGAAGAAAAAAATAAAAATAATAAGTAAAAATCTGTTGTATTAAGTGGAGCGAAGACTAAATACAATGGAGACCTTGGGTTGGGAGGACCCAAAATGCCACAAAAATAAACAAACAAGAAAAAAACAAAAACAAAAGCAAAAAAGAAAAATAAAGCCAAAAAACGCCTTGAGTCCCAAATGAACTAATTTGTTCATGATTGAGGATTAAATGGAAGGAAAGTAAAATGAGAAAAGAAAAAACGAATAGAAAGGAAAAAATAAGAAAAAGAGAAAAACGAAGGAAGAAATAAAATAGGAAGAGAAAAAAACAAAATAAACAAATCCAAAAAAAAAAAAAAAACAAAAGAGGAGAGAGTGAGAGTTAAGTGTTTTTGAGTATAACCTTAAAGGAGGGTGAGGATGAAGAAGAGAAATAAAATGTAACACTCATGGGTAGTGTAGTTCAAGAAAAGGGAAGCATAAGATGGGCAGAGAATAGAAGGACCGAGGTGGAGGAAATAAAGGCAATAAGATAGAAGAAACAAACAACAACAAAAAAATTAGTGGAACAAGTTGTAAAGTCTGTGGATTTTTCTTGATTTTGAGAGGTTAACTTCTTCCCTTTTCTTTTCTCTCCCTCTTCCTGGTCGGTGACTCTGTACCCCAGGCTCTGCCCCTGTGTCACACTTAGGTAGGGATTTGAAGTTGATGGGATTCTATGGCAATGTCATATAATTGGCTTTAGTCTTGCTGGTAGTCAAGGCTTGTTGGCGTTTGCAAGGTCCAACGATGAGAGAGTTTGCTTTCCTGGATTATCTCTCCTAGTCCCCCCTTCCTGAATTAGCAGCCTGGTGATCCAGCTATAAGGCTGCAACTGCTTCTGCCTGGGGAGTAAGAGGCTCAAAGAGCTGGGAAATCCCCACTCTATCCCCACTCAGTGCAAGGCTTTGGGAAAGGCTCTGGCAGTCAGGGCCTCCAGTGTAATCAGGTGGGGGTGGGAGTCAATTGTTGTCAAGGTGACTTTTCAGCGCCTATCATTTAGTTGGACCTCTCAACCCAGGCTTTCCACACTTTGTAGCCTGTTTTGGCTGGGAAGAAGAGGCACTAGTCTCTGCTTGCGACTAGTACAGTATAGATCTTATTATCTGCCAACTCCCTCTTGTTAGCGTTTATCCCTGAATATGGAGGCTCTATCAATCAGAAGTTGCCCCCGCCCCTTTAGTGAGAGGCACTAAAAAATATCACGCCTCTTGTCTTGGGTCGCTGAACTGAGAGAGATCTTATCAATTAGAACCGAGGGTGCGCAGATTTCATGGGTTAAGCTAATTTTAGTGATTGGGTCGCAGCTGTGCTCCCGAAGGTATTTTAGGCTGCCTGCATGCACCCCTCCCCCAACACTTGATTGTTAGCTTGAATGGCTGGGTGAGGTGCCCTGCCCATGGAGAGAATCTCCCAAGTAGAAGACCACCCTGGTGTCTCTCCCGGTCGCCCTGCCGCTGGTGGCTGAATCGCACCAGGCGCAGGATAATGGGGCACCCTGGGTGTGTGGGCCAGTAAGGCACTCTGGGAGTGTGGAATGCCCAGGGCACGCACGCGAATGGGGTGCTCCAGGCACCGGTGGCTGGCGACTCTCACTCGCAGTGTGCAGGCCGCTGGGAACATTAGCGGTGCTCGCTCTGCAACCGGACCAGGCGCATGCCGGCGGCTGCTCACTGCTCCCAAGTGTGGGTGGTGCTCGCTCTGCAACCGTACCGGGTGCTCACCAGCAGCTACTCGCCGCTCCGGAGTGTGGGCGGTGCTCGCTCTGCAACTGGATCGAGCGCGCGCCCCGGCTGCTCGCGGCTCCCGAGTGTGGGCGGTGCTCGCTCTGCAACCGGACCGGGCACGCCAGTGGCTGCTCGTGCTCCCGAGTGTGGGCTGACTCACCACAGGCACACTCCCTCTCGGCTTGAATGAACGTCGCTGCGATAGCTTCCTCCACACCCTCGTCTCTCAGATTCAAGTGATAACAGTCCTTTCGCTTTCAGTTTGTGTGGAACTCCAGAATGCTCTGAGGATAAATTTTTCTGTTTCTATTTTTTTATTTATTTATTTATTTTTGTTGTTGCTTTTTGTTTTTTTTTTTTAATTTTTTATTTATTCATTTTAGACAGGAGAGGGGGAGAGAGAGAGAGAGAGAGAGAGAGAGAGAGAGAAGGGGGAGGAGCAGGAAGCATCAACTCCCATATGTGCCTTGACCAGGCAAGCCCAAGGTTTCGAACCGGCGACCTCAACATATCCAGGTTGACACTTTACCCACTGCGCCACCACAGGTCAGGCAATTTTTCTGTTTCTAGTTGATAAATTTGTTGTGATTTAGGGGACATCTGTCGGACGCGCTGCTCACGGCGCCATTTCCGTGACGTCACTTTATTTAATTTTTAATGTTAGAGAGAGGAAGTGGGGGGAAAAAGACAATCATAAACATCAATCTGTTTCTGTATGTGCCTTGAACCGGGAACAATCCTATGACATTTCTGTATGAGTGTGATGCTCTAACTATAGAGCTCTCTGGTGTAAGCAAGCCATAGTCTCTAGGGGGACAAAATTACTAGAGACAACCTGAGGCAAATAAAAAATAAAATAATAATCTACTCTGCTGTGGTGAAAACATCAGAAGACTTTTCTAGGCTCTTGTCAGTCAGGGGCATATACAATCAGTATTTCTGATTGTTGAGCATGAATTCACACCTTTCCTAACATGCACTTTTTCTTGTGCCATGGCAGCAGTCCAGACTGAGAAACCTCCTCAGCTTTGGTTTTTAGAATTTATCTGAGCCTGGTCAGCACTTACATTTTAGGTTCTTTTGCTCACAGAACACCTCCCAGGGTATTTCTTGCATCACTTGTAAATTTTCTGTTTTATAGCTGATATCACACATTCCTGAAGAATTGAGATTTATGTCTCAGCTCTGCCTTCCGAGAAATTGATATAGTTAACCATGCCACGATCAATCACCAAAGGTATTGCACTACCACATCCAGTTTTTGTCACAACTTTAATTTTTATGTATATTATTTCCTTCCTCTTTCTACTCCATGACAGTGTAATATCCATAAAGACAGAAAGTGAGTCTCTCCCATTCACTATTGGCAACCAGTGTTGAGCACAGTGCCTGGTATATAATAAAAATTCAATATGTTTTTTCTGGATGAGTGAATAAATATTCATTTCTATATGAAGACAAATACCCACAAATGACAGACATTATTGAAACAGAGAGGTATGCTCACCTGTGATGCACATCTATACACACATTGGGTACATGCACCCAATGTACCTGAGTACATATACATAGGGAAATATAATTGGTACACAAAGAATATGTAAAGAAAATGGCTAAAATTAAGAGTTGATATCTATGTATGAAAATTTGTGTTTTGTTTTTCTTATCATTTTTTTTCATTTCAGCTATAAGAATACCATTTTTATAATAAAAAGCTTTTAAAATACTATATATTTGTCAAATTAAAGCACATTATAATTTATAATACATTTAGTATATTTAAATAAAGAAGTTCAAAATACAGATGTAAAAATAGTAGAATGAGAAGTGACTGAGTACAAGGACATGAGCTCTTAGCACAGTGCCTGGTATATGAAGGACACTTTCAAAGGCTTTATGAAAAGATGGCTGGAAGGAAAAAAGAAAAACAAGATGAAACAATAGATTCCCAGAAATAAAATCCACTAAAGATACAGAAAAACTTCACAAAAGAGACTAATTGGAATCAATGGTTGTAGACAATCTTATCTACCAAACCTTTCCTTTGGACCTGTACTGAAGCGTGATTCCCAAGATATGAACGAGGTGGTAGTAGAGAAGTACATGTAACAGAGACCAATATTTTATGTTCTATGGAGCAAGTTCCAGCAAATTTCAGATGATTGAAAAGATATGAAGTGTATCTCTTGCTTACACTACAGTTAATATTGAAACAGGTAGCAAACAGAAACTAGAACTCCCTTATATTTACAAGTTATGAAAGTATCTTCTAGATAGCCTTAAATTCAACATTGATAGATAACGCAAAACACCCAACTGCTGTGTTTTTTCAGGTGAATTGCTCTGAGCTGTTATTTCCAAGGTGCACACGAGGCGGCAGCAGGGAAGCGCTCTTGGAAAAAATTTTCCACAGATAATTCTGTATGTTCTTTCAAGCAAGTTTCAACTACCTCTAAACTTAGAAATGATATAATGCTTGTTTCTTGTCGTTATTACAACTAATACACTAAACAGTAATAAAAATTAACTAAATTCCCATTTTTTAAGGTAATGAAATACATTTTTAATAACCCGCCCTCAAAATCACAATTCAAGATGCAAAATACATTAAAATTAATAAAAAGAAAAAACTATATAAGGAAATTTATTTAAAATTGTAGTGATGAATATATTTTAGAGGAATAAAAGCTTAAAATATACAGCCTTTCCACCCATACTAAGAACCAGGATACTAAATAAAATCCAGAGAATGTAAAAGAAACAAAATGTTCACAGACTGACAAGGCAGTGGCACAGAGGGTAGAGAATTTGACTGGAATGCTCAGTACCCAGATTTGAGATCCCAAATTCACCAGCTTGAGCATGGGATCATCTCGTTTTAGCAAAGCTCAACAGCTTGATCCCAATGTCACTGGCTCTAGCAAGGGGTCACTTGGTCAACTGTAGCCCCCTGGTCAAGGCACACATGAGAGAGCATTCAATGAACAACTAAGGTGTCCTTATGAAAAAATGATGATTGATCTGTGTCCTGGCACATAATAAAAAATTTTCTCCATTCTTGTCTGTCTGTTCCTATCTATCTCTCTCTCTCACTCTCTCTATGACTCTGGAAAAAAGAAGAAAAGGAAAGAAAGAAATGTTCACAGAAACATTTGGAGTTTCTATCCATATTTTCCGATGTATAAAACTCATCATTTTTAAATGTACATTTTCCTATGTATAAACTCATCATTTTATACTCATCATGTATAAAACTCAAAAAATCTGCGGTTTGAAACCCGGGTGCATCTTATATGATGGTTGTTGTATTTTTACTTGCATTTGCTGTTTTTTCACGTTTGTTATCATTTTCTCAAATTTTGTGCCCCAAAATTAAGGTGCTACTTATAGAGGAAGCTACTTATACATGGCGAGATATGGTACTTTACACACTTACCACATATTTCCTTTTGGGGTGAGATTTTGAAAATAATAATTCATTCCTCTAAGCAATTTAAACTGCAAAACACCAAAAAAAGCCATTGTCATTTTTCTTTTATTTAGTTATTAATGTTAGAGGAAGGAAGAGGGGAGGAAACAGACACACAAATAGTCAGAAATATCAATGTGTTTCTGTATGTGCCTAGACCAAGGACCAAACCTATGACATTAGTGTATGTGTGTGATGCTCTATCTACTGAGCTCTCTGGTGATAGCAAGCCATTGTATTTAGGGAGAAAATTACTAGAGAAAAACTGAAGAAATTCAAATAAAACAATAATATAGTCTGCTGTGGTGAAAACACCAGAAGACTTTCCTTTGCTCTTGACGGTGAGGGGCATAAAAATATTTCTGATTGGTTCCCACGATGTGACCCTTTTCCTAACATGCACTTTTTTCTTGTGCTATTGCAGCAGTACAGACTGAGAGACCTCCTAAGCTTTGGACATCAGAATTTATCTGAGCCTGGGTCACCACTTACAAGCGAGGTTCTTTTGCTCACAGAACACCTCCCAGGGTCTTTGTTTCAGCCTTGAGAATTTTCTCAGTTTTACAGCTGAGAACACACATTGCTGAAGAACTGAGACTTAGTTCTGAGCTCTACCTTTAGAGAAACTGATATATTGCACATCGCCACAATCAATGAAAACTGGGAACAAGACACTGCTCTACTATATCCAGTGCTTGTCACAACTTTAATTATTTTATTTATGTACATTTTTCTTCCTCTGTCTACAGCATGACAGTGTATTATTCATATAGACAGAAAGTCTGTCTCTTTCACTTTAGGCAACCAGTGTAGAGCACAGTGCCAGGAACATAATAAAAATACAATAAGGGTTTTATGAATGAAAGAATAAATAGTAATTTGCATGCATACACAGGTATCCACAAAAGATAGAAACTGTGGACCCAGGGAGATATGCTCTTGTGCAATGCACATCTATACACACTGATGTATGCACACAAAATTACCTTAGTATGTATACATATAGATAAAATAGGTACACTAAGAATATGGAAAGATAATGTCATAATATTAACAATAGTTATCTGTAGATGAAAATTCGTTGTTTTGTATTCTGTTCATTTTTTCTTGTACTTTTGCAATATAATAGAGTTTTTATCATAAAAAAGCAGTTTTATTCAACATATTTTCAAATCAAAGCACATCTTATTTTACAATTCATTAAGAAGATTTAAATATAGCAGAAGTAACTATAGTAGAATGGGAAAACATTGAGTGCACCGAGTATATATAGAGTTCCTAGCACAGTGTCTGGTATATGATGGGAATATTCAAAGGCTCTATGAAAGCATTGCTGGAAGGAGAGAAGAAAAACAATGTGAACCGATAAATTTCCAGAAATAAAATCACTAAGAATACACAAAATATTTACAGAACCGGCAAATTGGAATCAACTTTTTTGGACAATCGTCGCTACTATTTTTTTCCTTTGGATCTGTTCATCTGGATAAATACATCAGTTGGGTGTTGTGCGTTATCTATCAATGTTGAATGCAAGGCTATTTATAAGAAAGATTTATAAATTGTAAATATAACGAATTTCTAGTTACAGCTACTACGTCTTTCAATCTAAATTAATGTGAAAGCAAGAATTATTCTTGGTATGGCCCTGGCCGGTTGGCTCAGTGGTAGAGCATCGGCCTAGCGTGCAGAGGACCCGGGTTTGATTCCCGGCCAGGACACACAGGAGAAGCGCCCATTTGCTTCTCCACCCCTCCACCGCTCCTTCCTCTCTGTCTTTCTCTTCCCCTCCCGCAGCCAAGGCTCCATTGGAGCTAAGATGGCCCAGGCGCTTGGGAGGGCTCTGTGGCCTCTGCCTCAGGTGCTAGAGTGGCTCTGGTTTCAACATGGCGACGCCCAGGATGGGCAAAGCATCGCCCCCTGGTGGGCAGAGCGTCGCCCCTGGTGGGCATGCCGGGTGGATCCCGGTCGTGCGCATGCGGGAGTCTGTCTGACTGTCTCCCTGTTTCCAGCTTCAGAAAAAAAAAAACAATTATTCTTGGTATCAATTCATTCCTCTGATTTTGGCTGGAAGTAACTCCATATAATATACAATAATGGTCTCTGTTATATGTGCTTCTCTGCTGCCACTTCGTGTGCATCTTGGGAATCAAGCCTCAGTACAGGTCCAAAAAAATAGTTTGGTACAGAGCATTTTCTATAAACGTTGATTCCAATTGGCCATTTCTGTAAAAGTTTTGTGTATCCTTGGTGGTTTGTTTTCTGAAAATCTTTCAGTTCAACTTATTTTTTTTCTTTACTTTCAGCCATGCTTTCATAAAGCCTTTGGAAGTGCCCATCATATACTTGGCCCTGTACTAGGAACTCTTGTTCCTGCTCTCAAAGACTTCCCATTCTACTCTTTTAACTTCTGTCTTTTAAACATATTTTAGATAAATCAATTTCTTGTATTGTAAAATAGGATGTGCATTCTTATAGCAGAAGTACAACAAAAATGATCTGAAAAACTCAACAAATTTTCATACAGATATATCTACTTTTCATATTAGGACATTTTCTTTCCATATTTTTTGTGTACGTATTATATTTCTCTATGTATATATACTCAGATATATTGGATGTGTGGACAGCTGTGTGCATAAATGTGCATTGCACATGAGCATAACTCTCTGTGTCAACAGTGTCTGTCATTTTTAAATATATGTGTACATATGCAAATGATTATTTATTCGTTCATTCAGGAAACACTTATTGTATTTGATTACTTGCCAGGAACTCTGCCAGACAATGCTTGCCTACAGTGAATGAGATAGTCCCAATTTCTGTCTTTATAAATACTACACTGTAATGGAGTAGACAGAAAAAGATAAATATATATAAATAACATAAACAGATGTTTAGCAAGCACTTAATTTGGTAGTGCAATATCTTTCATGTCAGATATGATTTATTGTTGTGAGGTTCAGTATATCAGTTTCTCAGAAGGCAGAGCTGAGACGTAAGTCTTGGTTTTTCAGCAATGCATGTTCTCTGGTATAAAACAAAGAAAATATAGAAGTAATGAAACAAAGACCCTGGGAGGTGTTCTGTGAGCCAAAGAACCTAGCTTCTATGTAGTGACCAATGCTCAGTTAAATTAATGATATCCAAAGCTTAGGAGGTCTCTCAGTCTGGATTGCTGTCATGGCACAAGAGAAAGGGCATGTTAGGAAAGAGGTCACTTTGTGCTAAACAATTAGAAATACTGATTATGCCCTTGAATTTCAAGAGCAAATAAAAGTTTCCTGGTGTTGGCCCCAAAACAGACTAGATTATCATAATATTTTTTAATTACCTATGGTTTTCTCTAGTAAATTCATGCACCAAATGACAAAGTCTTGCTCTCACCAGAGAGCTCAGAAGTTAAAGCATCACACCCAGATGCTAATATAATAGGTTTGCTCCTGCGTCGAGGCACATACAAAACAGATTGATGTTTCTTACTCTCTGTCTGTCTTTTCCCCCCTTTATTCTGCCTCTAACATGAATAAATATATAAAAGAAAAAATGAGAATGGTTTTTTTGTTGTTGTATTGGCACCTTAAATTGCATAGAAGAATGAATTATGTTTTACAAAATCTCAACCCAAGAGGAAATAAATGGGAAGTTTGTAAAATACATTGCCCCACGTATAAGAAGCTTCCCTGTATAAGATGCACCTTATTTGGGGGGGGTCAAGGTTTGAGTAAATGATAGCAAAAGCGAATAAATGAGAAATGCAAGTAAAAAATTCTACAACACTGTATAAGACGCACCCAGTTTTCTAACCGCACATTTTTCAAAAAAGATAAGTCTTATTCATGGGAAAATACGATATATACCCACCAAATTTCTCTGTGAACAATTATTTTTTCTTTTTTTTCCAGAGAGAGGGAGAGAGTCAGTGAGAGGGATAGATAGGAACAGACAGACAGAGAGAGAGAGTTCTTATTATGTGCCAGGTCACAGAACAATCATCAGTTTTTCTTTGTGACCCCTTACTTGTTCATTGACTCCTGTCTCATATGTGCTTTGGCCAGTGGGCGATATCTCATAGAGTGACCGCTTGCTCTAGAAATTGACCTTGGTCTCAAGATGGTGAGCTTTGCTGAAACCACATGAGCCCACGCTCAGGATGGCACCCCTGGGATCTCAAACATGAGTCCACTACATTCCAGTCAAATGCTCTAACCACTGAACCTTCGCCTACTCACCATGTGAACATTTTTTCTTTTACTTTCTCTTGATTTTATTTAGTGTCCTGGTTCTTATTATGGGTGGAAAGGCTCTGTGCTTTAAGGGTTTCTTGCACTAAATTAGATTCATCAATACAATTTTCAATAGGTTTTCTTATGTAGTTTTTATTTCCATTAATTTTAAGGTATTTTGCAACTTAAATTGTGATTTTGAGCAGAAAGAGGTTATTTTGGAATTAATTTATTTAACATAAAAAAGGGGATTTTTAGTTAATTTGTATAACTGTTTACTATATTAAGTGTGAGGAAAACAAGAAACATGCTTCATATCATTTCTAAGGTAAGAAGTAGATGAAATTTGCTTGAAACAACATACAGGATTATCTGTGGTAAATGTTTTCCAAGTGCGCTTCCCTGCTGCCACCTTGTGTGCACCTTGGGAATTACAGCTCAGATCAGTTCATCTGGAAAAATACATCAGTTGGGTGTTGTGCGTTATCTATCAATGTTGATTCCAAGGCTATCTATAAGAAAGTTTTATAACTTGTAAAAATAACGAATTTCAAGTTACAGCTACTACTTCTTTCAACATTAATTGTCGTGAAAGCTAGAATTTTTCTTCGTATCATTTCAATCCCTGATTATGTATGGAACTTGCTCCATAGCACATACAATAATGGTATCTGTTACATGTGCTTTTCTGCTGCCACCTCGTGTGCATCTTGGAAATCAAGCCTCAGTACAGATCCATAGGAATAGTTTCATACAGAGCATTTTCTGTAAACGTTGATTCCAATTTGCCATTTCTGTAAAGGTTTTGTGTATTCTTAGTGGTTTGTTTTCTGAAAATCTCTCGGCACAACTTATTTTTCTTCTTTACTTCAAGCCATGCTTTCATAAAGCCTTTGAAAGTGCCCATCATATACTGGGCACTGTGCTAGGAATTCATGTCCCTGCACTCAATGACTTCCCATTCTACTCTTTTAACTTCTGTCTTTTGAACTTTTTTTACATAAATCAACTTCGTGACTTGTAAAATAGGATGTGCTTAGATTTGACGAGTATGTTGAATTTTAACTGCTTGATTTATTATAAAAAAGATTGTTGTTTCTGACTGTCTGCCTGTCTTTTTTCCCCTTTATCCTGCCTCAAATATGAATAAATATATAAAAGAAAAAATGAGAATGGCTTTTTTTGTTGTATTTGCAGCTTAAATTGCATAGAGAAATGAATTATGTATTACAAAATCTTACCCCAATATAAAATAAATGGTAAGGTTGTAAAGTATCATATTTCCCTATGTAGAAGAAGCTTCCCTGTATAAGGCGCACCTTATTTGGGGTCTCAGAGTTTGAGTAAATGATAGCAAAAGTGAATAAATGAGAAATGCAAGTAAAAATTTTTACAACCACTGTATAAGATGCACTCAGTTTTCAAACCCCACATTTTTCAAAAAAGATGAGTCTTATTCATGGGATAATATGATATACACCCACCAAATGTCTCCATGAACATTTTTTTTTCCTGAGACAGGGAGTGAGTCACAGATAGTGATAGATAGGGACAGAGAAAGAGAGAGAGAGAGAGAGAGAGAGAGAGGGAGGGAGAAAGAGAGAGAGAGAGACTTCATTTTATGTGCCAGGTCACAGATCAATCATCAGTTTTTCATTGTGAACTCTTACTTGTTCATTGACTCCAGTCTCATATGTGCCTTGACCAGGAAACTACATTTCACAGAGTGACCGCTTGCTCTAGACAGCGACCTTTGGCTAAAGATGCTGAAATTTGCTCAAACCACATGAGCCCACGTTCAAGACTGCACCCTTGGGTCCTCAAACCTGAGTCCACCACATTTCAGTCACTTGCTCTAACCACTGCACCATTGCCTGCTCATGCTGTGAGCCTTTATTCTTTTACTTTCTCTGGATTTTATTTAGTATCCTGGTTCTTAATATGGGTGGAAAGGCTCTGTGTTTTAAGGTTTTCTTGCCCTAAAATTGATTCATCACTACATTTTTGTAGGTTTCCTTATGTAGTTGTTATTTCCATTAATTTTAAGGTATTTTGCAACTTGAATTGTGATTTTGAGCAAAAAGAGGTTTTTTGTGAGTTAATATCTTTATTTTCAAAACAGGGTTTTTAGTTAATTTGTATTACTGTTTACTATATTAAGTGTGAGGACAACAAGAAAAATGCTTCATATCATTTCTAACGTTAGAGGTAGATGAAACTTGCTTTAAAAATCATACAGGATTATCTGTGGTAAATGTTTTCCAAGTGCGCTTCACTGCTGCCACCTCGTGTGCACCTTAGGAATAGCAGCTCAGATCAGTTCATCTGGATAAATACTTCAGTTGTTTTTTTTTTTTCGTTATCTATCAATGTTGAATCCAAGTCTATCTATAAGAAAGTTTTATAACTTGTAAATATAAAGAATTTCTAGTTACAGCTACTACTTCTTTTAACATAGAATTGTTCTTGTTATTAATTCATTCCTCTGATTTTGGATGGAACTTGCTCCATAGCACATACAATAATTGTATCTGTTACATTTGCTTTTCTGCTGCCACATCATGTGCATCTTGGAAATCAAGTCTCGGTACAGGTCCAAAGGAATAGTTTGGGACAGAGCATTTTCTATAAAAGTTGATTCCAATTTGCCATTTCTGTAAAGGTTTTGTGTATCCTTAGTGGTTTGTTTTCTGAAAAATCTCTAGGTTCAACTTATTTTTCTTCTTTATTTCCAGCCACGCTTTCATAAAGGCTTTGAAAGTGCACATAATATACCAGGCACTGTGCTCGGAATTCTTGTCCCTGAACTTAATGATATCCCATTCTACTCTTTTAACTTCTGTCTTTTGAACATCTTTATATAGTTCAACTTCATGTATTGTAATATAGACTGTCCTTTGATTTGACAAGTATGTTTCATTTTACCAGCTTTTTTATTATAAAAAAATTATTCTTATTGCAGAAGTGCAAGAAAAATGATCTCAAAAACAACAACAAATTTTTATACAGATATATCTACTGTTAATTTTAGGACATTTTCTTTCCATATTCTTTGTGTATGTATTATATTTCTGTATGTATATATACTCAGGTACATTGGGTGTGTGTACATCTGTGTGCATCAATCTGCATTTCACATGAGCATAACTCTCTGTTTCAACAGTTTCTGTGATTTGTGGATATCTGTGTACATATACAAATGACTATTTATTCATTCATTCAGGAAAAACTTATTGTTTTTGATTAATTGCCAGGGGCTGTGCTCAACACTGTTTGATATATTGAATGAGACAGTCTCACTCTCTGACTTTATAAATACTACACTGTAATGGGGTAGACAGAAAAAAAATATACAGAAATAAAATTAACATTCGTTTAATAAGCACTTAATTTGGTAGTGCAATATCTTTGGTGTCAGTTATGATTTATTGTGGTGAGGTTCAGTATAACAGTTTCTCAGCAGAGCTGAGACATAAGACTTGGTTTTTCTGTAATGCGTGCTCTCAGGTATCAAACACAGAAAATATAGAACTAATGAAACAAAGACCCTGGGAAATGTTCTGTGAGCAAAAGCACCTAGCTTCTATGTAGTGACCAATGCTCAGTTAATGATGTCAAAAGATTAGGAGGTCTCAGTCTGGATTACTACCAAGGCACAAGAGAAAGTGCATATTAGAAAAGGGGTCACTTTTGCTAAATAATTAGAAATACTGATTATGCCCTTGAAATTCAAGAGCAAATAAAAGTCTTCTGGTGTTGGCACCACAAAAGACTAGGTTATCATTTTATTTTTTAATTACCTCTGGTTTTCTCTAGTAAATTTATTTACCAAATGAGAATGGCTTGCTCTCACCAGAGAGCTCAGTACTTAAAGCATCATACCCATATGCTAATATCATAGATTTCCTTCTGCCTCAAGGAACATACAAAAACAAATTGATGTTTCTAACTTTCTGTTTGTCTTTTTCCCCTTTATCCTGACTCTATCATGAATAAATATATTAAAGAAAAAATGAGAATGGCTTTTTTGTTGTTGTTTTTGCAGCTTAATTTGCATACAGGAATAAATTTTGTTTTACACAATCTTACGCCAAGAGGAAATAAAGGGTAAGGTTGTAAAGTAACATATTTCCCCATGTATAAGAAGCTTCCCTGTATAAGACGCACCTTATTTGGGGGGCTCAAGGTTTGAGTAAATGATAGCAAAAGCAAATAAATGAGAAATGCCAGTAAAAAATTCTACAACCACTGTATAAGACACACTCAGTTTTCTAAACTCACATTTTTCAAAAAAAAATGATTCTCATTCATGGGAAAATATGATATACACCAACCATATGCCTCTGTGAACATTTTTTTTCCAGAGACAGGGAGAGAGTCAGAGAAAGCAATAGATAAAGACAGACAGACAGAGAGAGATTTCTTATTATGTGCCAGTTCACAGATCAATCATCAGTTTTTCATTGTGACCCCTTAGTTGTTCATTGAGTCCTGTCTCATATGTGCCTTGACCAGGGGGCTATATCTCATAGAGTGAACGCTTGCTCTAGACAGCAACCCTGGGCTCAAGATGGTGAGTTTTGCTCAAACCATGTGAGCCCACGCTCAAGATGGCTCCCTTGGTATCTCAAACCTTGGTCCAACACATTTCAGTCAGTTGCTCTAAACACTGCACCATCGCCTGCTCATGGTGTAAACATATTTTCTTTTACTTACTCTGGATTTTATTTAGTATCCTGGTTATTAGTACCAGTGGAAAGACTGTGTGTTTAAGGTTTTCTTGCCCTACAATAGATTCATCACTGCATTTTCTGTAGGTTTCCTTATGTAGTTTTTATTTCCATTAATTTTTGGGTATTTTGCAACTTGAATTGTGATTTTTAGCAGAAAGAGCTTATTTAAGAGTTAATTTCCTTACCTTCAAAAAGGGATTTTTAGTTAATTTTTATTACTGTTTACTATATTAAGTGTGAGGACAACAAAAAACATGCTTTATATTATTTATAAGGTTAGAGGTAGTAGAAACTTGCTTGAAAGAACATACAGGATTATCTGTGGTAAATGTTTTCCAAGTGTGCTTCCCTGCTGCAACCTTGTGTGCACCTAGAAAATAACAGCTCAGATCAGTTCATCTGGATAAATACATCAGTTGGGTGTTGTGCGTTATCTATCAATGTTGAATCCAAGGCTATCTAAAGAAAGTTTTATAACTTTTAAATATAATGAATTTCTAGTTACAGCTACTACTTCTTTCCAAGTTTATTGTCGACAAAGCAAGGATTATCCTTGGTATCATTTCACTCCTTTGATTTTGGCTGGAACTGGCTCCTTAGCACATACAATAATGTTCTCTGTTACATGTGCTTCAATGCAGCTACCTCCTGTGCATCTTGGGCATCAAGCCTTAGTACAAGTCCAAAGGAATAGTTTGGTACAGAGCATTTTCTATAAACGTTAATTCTAATTTGCCATTTTTGTAAATGTTTTGTGTATCCTTAGTGGTTTGTTTTCTGAAAATCTCTAAGTTCAACTTATTTTTCTTCTTTACTTCCAGCCATGCTTACATTCAGCCTTTGAAAGTGCCCGTCATATACCGGGCACTGTGCTAGTAATTCATGTCTGTGCACTCAATGATTTTCCATTCTACTCTCTTAAATTTTGTCTTTTGAACTTCTTTTACATAAATCAACTTCATGTATTGTAAAATAGGATGTGCTTTGATTTGACAAATATGTTGAATTTTAACAGTTTTTTATTATAGAAAATATATTCTTAAAACAGAATTGCAAGAAAAATGATCTCAAAAACAACAACCAATTTTCATACAGATATATCATCTGTTAATATTTGGACATTTTCTTTCCATATTCTTTGAGTATGTATTATATTTCTGTATGTATAAATACTCAGGTACATTGGGTGTGTGTACATCTGTGTGCATAAATGTGCATTACACATGAGCATAACTCTCTGTTTCAACAGTGTCTGTAATTTTTGGATATCTGTGTACATATACAAATGACTATTTATTCGTACATTCAGGAAACACTTATTGTTTTTGATTAATTGCCAGGGACTGTGCTCGACACTTTTTGCCTATATTGAATGAGACAGTCTCACTTTCTGTCTTTATAAATACTACACTGTAATGGGGTAGACAGAAAGAGAAAAGTATACACAAATAAAATAAACATAAGTTTAACAAGCAATTAATTTGGTAGTGCAATATCTTTTGTGTCAGTTATGATTTATTGTGGTGACGTTCAGTATATCAGTTTTTCAGAAGGCAGATATGAGACATAAGTTTCAGGTTTTCAGCAATGCATTTTCTCAGGTATAAAATGCGGAAAATATAGATGTAATGAAACTAAGATCCTGGGAGGTGTTCTGTGAGCAAAAGAACCTAGCATCTATGTAGTGATTAATGCTCAGTTTAATTAATGATGTCCAAAGCTTAGGAGGATTCTCAGTCTGGATTGCTGCCACCACCCAAGAGAAAGTACATGTTAGGAAAGGGGTCACTTTGTGCTAAACAATTAGAAATAGTGATTATGTCCTTGAATTTTAAGAGCAAATTAATGTCTTCTTGTGTTGGCCTCACAACAGAATAGATTATCTTTTTATTTTTTAATTACCTCTGGTATTCTCAAGTAAATTTTTTTCCCAAATACAATAGCTGCTCTCACCCGAGAGCTCAGTGGTTAAAGCATCACACCCATATGCTAATATCATAGGTTTCCACCTGCGTCAAGGCACATACAAAAACAGATTGATTTTTCTGACTGTCTGTCTTTTCCCCTCTTTATCCTGCTTCTAACATGAATAAATATATAAAAGAAAAAATAAGAATGACTTTTTTCTTCTTATTTTTGCAGCTTAAGTTGCATAGAGGAATGAATTATGTTGTACTAAATCTCACCCCAAGAGAAAAGAAAAGGTAATGTTGTAAGGTACCATATTTCCCCATGTATAAGAAGCTTCCCTTTATAAGATACACCTTATTTGGGGGGTTAAATGTTTGAGTAAATGATAGCAAAAGCGAATAAATGAGAAATGCCAGTAAAAAATTCTACATTTCCTATATAAGATGCACCCAGTTTTCTAACCCCACATTTTTCAAAAATGATGAGTCTTATTCATGGGAAAATATAATATATACTCACCAAATGTCTCTGTGAACATTTATTTTTTTTCTTTTTTTTTCCAGATACAGGGTGAAAGTCAGAGACAGGAACACATAGGGACAGACAAACAGAGAGAGAGAGAGTTCCTATTATTTGCAGGTCACAGAACATTCATCAGTTTTTCATTGTGATCTCTTACTTTTTTATTGATTCCTGTCTCATATGTGCCTTGACCAGGGGGCTATATTGCATAGAGTGACTGCTTGCTCTAGATAGAGACCTTGGGCTCAAGATGCTGAGCTTTGCTCAAACCATATGAGCCCATGCTCAAGATGGCACCCATGGGGTCTCAAACCTGAGTAAACCGCATTTCAGTCTCTTGCTCTAACCACTGCACCATCGCCTGCTCATGATTTGAACATTTTTTCTTTTAATTTCTCTGGATTTTATTTAGTATCCTGGTTCTTAAAACTGGTGAAAAGGCTCTGTGTTTTAAGGATTTCTTGCCCTAAAATAGATTCATCACTACATTTTTCTGTAGGTTTCCTTATGTAGTATTAATTTCCATTAATTTTAAGGTATTTTGCAACTTGAATTGTGATTTTGAGTGGAAAGAGGTTATTTGAGAGTTAATTTCCTTACCTTCAAAAAAGGGATTTTTAGAAATTTTGTATTACTGTTTACTATAATAAGTGTGAGGACAACAAGAAATATGCTTCATATCATTTTAAATGTTAGAGTTAGTTGAAACTTGCTTCAAACAACATACAGGATGATTTGTGTTACATGTTTTCCAAGTGCGCTTCTCTGCTGCCACCTCGTGTTTTCCTTGGGAATAACAGCTCAGATCAGTTCATCTGGATAAATACATCAGTTGGGTGTTGTGCATTATGTATCAATGTTGAATCCAAGGTTATCTATAAGAAAGTTGTATAATTGTAAATATAACAAATTTCTAGTTACAGCTACTACTTCTTTCAAAGTTCATTGTTGTGAAAGCAAGAAATGTTCTTGGTGTCCTTTCATTCTTCTGATTTTGGATGGAACTTGCTCCATAGCACATACAATAATGGTCTCTGTTACATGAGCTTTTCTGCTGCCACCTCGTGTACATCTTGGGAATCAAGCCTCGGTACAGGTCCAAAGGAATTGTTTGGAACTGAGTATTTTCTATAAACATTGATTCCAATTTTCCATTTCTGTAAAGGTTTTGTGTATCCTTAGTGGTTTGTTTTCTGAAAATCTCTCGGTTCAATTATTTTACTTCTTTATTTCTAGCCATGCTTTCATAAAGCCTTTGAAAGTGCCCACCATATACCAGGCACTGTGCAAGGAACTCTTGTCTCCGCACTCAATGACTTCCCATTCTACTCTTTTAACTTCTGTCTTTTGAACATCTTTTATATAAATCAACTTCTTGTATTGTAATATAGGATGCGCTTTGATTTGACAAATATGTTGAATTTTAACAGCTTTTTTATTATAAAAAACTATTCTTATAGCAGAAGTGCAAGAAAAATTATCTCAAAAACAACCATAACAAATTTTCATAGAAATATATATATATATATATACTGTTAATATTAGGATATTTTCTTTCCATCATCTTTGTGTATGTATTCTATTTCTGTATGTATATATACTCAGGTACATTGGGTGTGTGACATCTGTGTGCATAAATGTGCATTGCACGTGAACATAACTCTCTGTGTCAACAGTATCTTTGATTTTGGATATCTGAGTACATATACAAATGACTATTTATTCATTCATTCAGGAAACACTTATTGTATTTGATTAATTTCCAGGGACTGTGCTCGACACTGGTTTCTTATAGTGAATGAGACAGTCTCACTTTCTGCTTTTTAAATACTACACTTTAATGGGGTAGACAGAAAGAGAAAAATATACGTAAATAAAATAAACGTAAGTTTAACATGCACTTAATTTTGTAGTGCAATATCTTTGATGTCAGTTATGATTTATTGTGGTAAGGTTCAGTATATCATTTTTTCCAAAGGCAGAGCTGAGACATAAGTCTCTGTTTTTCACCAATGCTTGTTCTCAGTTATAAAATGGAGAAAATATAGAAGTAATGAAACAAAGACCCTGGGAGTTGTTCTGTGAGCAAAAGAACCTAGTTTCTATGTAGTGACCAATACTCACTTAAATTAATGATGTCCAAAGCTTAAGTGTTCTCTCAGTCTGGATTGCTGCCACAGAACAAGAGAAAGTGCAGTTAGGAAAGGGGTCACTTTATGCTAAACAATTAGAAATACTGATTATGCCCTTGAATTTCAAGAGCAAATAAAAGTCTTCTGGTGTTTCTCCACAACAGACTAAATTAGCATTTTATATTTTAATTACCTCTGGTATTATCTAGGATATTTTTTCACCAAAAGACAATGCCTTTCTCTCACCAGAGAGCTCAGTATTTAAAGCATCACACCCTTACGCTAATATCATAGGCTTCCTCCTGCATCAAGGCACATACATAAACAGATTGATATTTCTGACTGTCTGTCTGTCTTTTCCCCCCTTTATCCTGCCTCTAACATAAATACATATATTAAAGAAAAAATGAGAATGGCTTTTTTGTCGCTGTTTTTGCAGCTTAAATTTCATAGAAAAATGAATTATGTTTTACAAAATCTCAGCGCAAGAGGAAATACATGGTAAGGTTGTAAAGTACCATATTTCCCCATGTATAAGAAGCTTCCCTGTATTAGACGCACCTTATTTGGGATGCTCTTAGTTTGAGTAAATGATAGGAAAAGCAAATAATTAAGAAATGCATGTAAAAAATTCTACAACCACTGTATAAGACGCATCCAGTTTTCTAACCCCACATTTTTCAAAAAAGATGAGTCTTATTCATGGGAAAATATGATATGCACCCACCAAATGTCTCTGTGAACATTTATTTATTTATTTATTTTCCAGAGACAGGGCTCTCCCTGAAAGAGAGAGGGATAGACAGGGAGAGAGAGGCAGAGAGAGAGAGAGAGAGTTCTTATTATGTGCCAGGTCACAGATCAATCATCAGTTTTTGTTGTGATCTCTTACTTGTTCATTGACTCCTGTCTCATATGTGCCTTGACCAGGGGGTTATATCTCATAGAGTGAATGCCTGCTCTAGACAGCAACCTTGGGCTCAAGATTGTGAGCTTTGCTCAAACCACATGACCCCACGCTCAAGATGGCACACTTCATGTATGAAACCTGAGTCCAACACATTCCAGTCGCTTGCTCTAACCACTGCACCATCGCCTGCTCACGCTGTGAACATTTTTTCTTTTACTTTCTCTGCACTTTATTAAGTATCCTGGTTCTTAGTACGAGTGGTCTGTGTTTTAAGGTTTTCTTGCCCTAAAATAGATTCATCACTACATTATTCCATAGGTTTTCTTATGTAGTTGTTATTTCCATTAATTTTAAGGTATTTTGCAACTTGAATTGTGATTTTGAGTGGAAAAAGGTTATTTTAGAGTTAATTTTCTTCCCTTCAAAAAGGGAATTTTTAGTTAATTTGTATCACTGTTTACTATATTAAGTGTGAGGACAACAAGAAACATGCCTTATATCATTTCTAAGGTTAAAGGTAGTAGAAACTTGCTTTAAACCACATACAGGATTATCTGTGGTAAATGTTTTCAAGTGCATTTCTCTGTTGCCACCTCATGTGCACCTTGAGAATAACAGCTCAGATCAGTTCATCTGGATAAATACTTCAGTTGTGTGTTGTCCGTTATCTTTCAATGTTGAATACAAGGCTATCTATAAGAAAGTTTTATAACTTGTAAATATAACAAATTTCTAGTTACACCTACTACTTATTTCAACGTTAATTTTCGTGAAAGCAAGAATCATTCTTGGTATCATTTCAAGCCTCTGATTTTGGCTGTAACTTGCTCCATAGCACATTCAATAACTGTCTCTGTTCCAAGTGCTTCTCTGCTGCCACCTCGTGTGCATTTTGGGAATCAAGCCTCAGTACAGTACCAAAGGAATAGTTTGGTATAGAGCATTTTCTATAAACGTTGATTCCAATTGGCCATTTCTGTACAGGTTTTGTGTATCCTTAGTGGTTTCTTTTCTGAAAATCTCTCGGTTCAACTTATTTTTGTTCTTTATTTCCAGCCATGCTTTCATAAAGCCTTTGAATGGGCCCATCACATACTAGGCACTGTGCTAGGAACTCTAGTCCCTGCACTCAATGACTTTTCATTCTACTCTTTTAACATCTGTCTTTTGAACATCTTTTATATAAATAAACTTTGTGTATTGTAAAATAGGTTGTGCTTTGATTTGACAAGTAGGTTGAATTTTAACAGATATTTATTATAAAATAAGTGTTCTTATAGCAGAAGTGCAAAAAAATGATATCAAAAACAACAACAACCAATATTCATACAGATATATCTACTGTTTATATTAGGACATTTTTTTTCCATATTCTTTGTTTACGTATTATATTTCTTTATGAATATATACTCAGGTACATTGGTTATGTGTAAATCTGTGAGCATAAATGTGCTTTGCACATGAGCATAACTCTCTTTGTCAACAATGTCTGTCATTTGTGGATATCTGAGTACATATGCAAATGACTGTTTATTCGTTCATTCAGGAACATATTCAAAGGAATGTAAGAGTAGAGAGGATTGTCTACAAACGTTGATTCCAATTTGCCGGTTCCATAAATATTTTGTGTATTCTTAGTGATTTAATTTCTGAGAATCTATCAGTTCACGTTGTTTTTCTTCTTTTTTTCCAGCAATGCTTTCATAATGCCTTTGAATGTTCCCATGATATAACAAACACTATGCTTGGAACTCTATGAGTAGTTGGGGCCCTCAATGTCTTCCCATTCTATTATTTTTACTTCTCCTTTGGACTTCTTTATTTAAATCTTCTTAATGTATTGTAAAATAAGATGTTCTTTTGATTTGAAAAGTATGTTGAATGTAACTGCTTTTTTATTGTAAAACTGTATCCTTATTGCAGAAGTGCAAGAAAAAATGAATAAAATACAAAACAACAAATTTTCATCCAGAGATAACTATTGTTAATATTATGACATTATCTTTCCATATTCTTAGTGTACTTATTATATTTCTATATCTATTAGTACTAAGGTACATTGGTTGTGCATACATCTCTTTGTATAGATGTGCATTGCTAATGAGCATATCTCTCTGGGTCCACAGTTTCTATCATTTGTGGATACCTGTGTATGCATGCAAATTACTATTTATTATTTCATTTATTAAACAACTTTTTGTGTTTCTATTATTTTCCAGGCACTGTCTTCTACACTGGTTGCCTATAGTGAAAGAGACAGACTGTCTACATGAATAATACACTGTCATACTTTAGACAGAGGAAGAAAAATGTACATAAATAAAATAAATATAAGTTGTGACAAGTGCTTGATATAGTAGTGCAATGTCTTGTTCCCATTTTTCATTGATTGTGGCGATGTTCTGTATATCAGTTTCTCAAAAGGCAGAGCTGAGACCTAAGTCTCAGTTCTTCAGCAATGCTTGTTCTCAGCTATAAAACTGAGAAAATTTTCAAGTGCTGAAACAAAGACCATGGGAGGTGTTCTGTGAGCAAACAAACCTAGCTTGTATGTGGTGACACAGGCTCAGATAAATTCTGATGTCCAAAGCTTAGCAGGTCACTCAGTCTGGACTGCTGCAACAGCACAAGAAAAAAGTGCATGTTAGGAAAGGGGTCACATTGTGGTAAACAATCAGAAATATGCTTATACCCCTAACAGCCAAGAGCAAAGAAAGTCTTCTGGTGTTGTCACCACAGCAGACTAGGTTATTTTTTTATTTTTAATTACCTCTCTTTTTTCCATAGTAATTATTTCTCCTAAATACAATGGTATGCTGTTGACAGAGAGCTCAGTAGATTGAGCATCACACACATACACTAATGTCATAGGTTTGGTTCTTGGTCTAGGCACATACAGAAACACATTGAGGTTCATGACTATTTGTATGTCTGTTTTCCCTCCTTCCTCACTCTAACATTAATAACTAAATAAAAGTAAAATGACAAAAGCTTTTTTTTGGTGTTTTTGCAGCTTAAATTGCTTAGAGGAATGAATTATTTTTTTCAAAATCTCACCCCAAGATGAAATAAGTGTTAACGTTTTAAAGTACCATATCTTTCCATGTATAAGTAGCCTCCCTCTATAAGTAGCACCTTAAATTTGGGGCACAAAATTTGAGAAAATGATAAATGCAAAGAAACAGTAAATGCATGTAAAAATACAACAACCACTGTATATGATGCACCCAGGTTTCAAACTCTACTTTTTTAAAATGATGAGTTTTATACATAGGAAAATATGGATAGAAACTCCAAATGTCTCTGTGAACATTTCTTTCTTTCCTTTTTTCTTTTTCCAGAGTCATGGAGACAGTGAGTGGGATAGATAGGGACAGACAGACAAGAAAGTATAATATTTTTTATTATGTGCCAGGTCACAGATCAATCATCATTTTTTTGTAAGAATACCTGAGTTGTTCATTGACTGCTCTCTCATATATGCCTTGACCAGGTGACTACAGCTGACCGAGTGACCCTTGCTCGAGCCAGTGACATTGAGATCAAGCTGTTGAACTTTTCTTAAATGAGATGAGTTCACGCTCAAGCTGGCGAATTTTCGATCTCAAATCTGGGTACTGCACGTTCCAGTCAAATGTTCTACCCACTGCGCCACTGCCTTGTCAGTCTGTGAACATTTTGTTTCTATTACCTTCTCTGGATTTTATTTAGTATCCTGGTTCTTAATATGGGTGTAAAGGCTGTGTATTTTATGTTTTTTTTCCTCTAAAATATATTCATCACTACATTTTTTATAGATTTTCTTATGTAGTTATTCTTTTCATTAATTTTAAGGTATTTTGTAGCTTGAATTGTGATTTTGAAGGGGGTTATTTAAGAGTGTATTTCATTACCTTAAAAAAAGGGATTTTAGTTAATTTCTATTACTGCTTAGTATGTTAAGTGTAATGACGACAAGAAACATGCTTTATATCATTTCTAAGGTTAGAGGTAGTTGAAACTTGATTGAAAGAGCATACAGGATTATCTGTGAAAAATGTTTTCCAAGAGCGCTTCCCTGCTGCCACCTCATGGGCACCTTGGAAATAACAGCTCAGAGCCATTCACCAGGAAAAACACAGCATGTGGGAGTTGTGCATTATCTATCAATGTTTAATCGAAGGCTATCTAGAAGATACTTTCATAACTTGTAAATATATGGGAGTTCAAGTTACTGTTTGCTACATTTTTCAATGTTAACTGTAGTGTAAGCAATAGATACACTTCATATCATTTCAATCATCTGAAGTTTGCTAGAACTTGCTTCATACCACAGAAAATATTGGTCTCTGTTACATGTGCTTCTATGCTACCACATCATTTGAATCTTGGGAATCGTGCTTCAGTACAGGTCCAAAGGAAACTTTTGGTAGATAAGATTGCCTACATCTATTGATTCCAATTAGCGCTACTGTGAAGTGTTCCTGTATCTTTAGTGGTTTTTTTTCTGGGAATCTATCATTTCATCTTGTTTTTCTTCTTTCCTTCCATCCATGCTTTCATAAAGCATTTGAAAGTGCCCTTCGTATACCAGGTTCTGTTCAAAGAGCTCATGTCCCTGCACTCAATCACTACTAGTTTTACATCTGTCTTTTGAACTTCTTTTATTTAAATCTACTTAATGTATTGTAAATTATGATTTGCTTTGATTTGACAAGTATATAGTATTTAAACAGCTTTTTATTATAAAATCGGTATTCTTATTGCAGAAATGCAAAAAAAATGATAAGAAAAACAAAAAAACAAATTTTCATACATTGATATCAACTGTTAACTTTAGCCATTTTCTTTCCATATTCTTTGAGTACCAATTATATTTCTGTATGTATATGTAGTCAGGTACATTGGGTGTGTGTATCCAATGTGTGCATAGATGTGCATTGCACGTGAGCATACCTCTCTGTTTTAATAGTGTCTGTCATTTGTGGATATTTGTGTACGAATGCAAATGAATAGGTATTCACTCTTCCAGTAAAAACTTATTGAATTTTCATTATATGCCAGGCAATGTGCTCAACACTGGTAACCATAGTGAATGGGAGAGACTCACTTACTGTCTCTATGGATATTACACTGTAATGGAATAGAAAGACAAAGAAAAAAATATACATAAAAAATTGTAAGTGGTGACAAACACTGGATTTGGTAGTGCAATACCTTTGGTCCCAGTGGTGATTGATCTTGGCATGGTAAAGTAGATCAGTATTTCTGAAGGCAGAACTGAGTCATAAGTCTCGGTTTTTCAGGAATGCGTGATTTCAGCTATAAAACTGAGGAAATTTACAAGTGATGCGACAAATACACTGGGAGGTGTTCTGTGAGCAAAAAACCTAAATTGTAAGTGCTGACCAGGCTCAGATAAATTCTGAAAACCAAAGCTTAGCAGGCTTCTCAGTCTGGACTGCTGCCACGACAAAAGATTAAGGGCATGTTAGGAAAGTGTGAATTCGTGCTCAAAAATCAGAAATACTGATTGTATATGCCCCTGATTGACAAATGCCTCGAAAATCCTTCTGATGTTGTCACCACAGCAGAGTAGATTATTATTTTATTTTTTATTTGCCTCAGGTTGTCTCTAGTAATTTTGTCCCCCTAGAAACAATGGTTTGCTTACACCAGAGAGCTCACAAGTTGGAGCATCACACTCATACAGTATTGTCATAGGATTGGTCCCAGTTAAAGGCACATACAGAAACATATTGATCTTTCTGACTATCTGTCTGTTTTTCCCCCCACTTCCTCTGTCTAACATTAAAAATTAAATAAAAGAAAAAATGACAATGGCTATTTTTTTGTTGTTTTCACAACTTAAATGGCATAGAAGAATGAATTATGTTTTTCAAAATCTCACCACAAGAGAAAATAGGTAGTAAGTGT